>NW_021703765.1:27023764-27217425 GCF_005190385.1 Monodon monoceros
GAGACAAACATCCAGCCTCAGTCTCTGTGGGGTGGAGGTATATCCTGGGCCAATTCTCTCAATAATGAGAGAGACACACCAGGTACCTATGTGTGGAGGTGGGAAGGCAGGAGACAAACATCCAGCCTCAGTCTCTGTGGGGTGGAGGTATATCCTGGGCAGAAGGCTGCAGCTTGTTACCCTGCGCAGCCAGAGGCCAGCTCGTGGGCAGCTTCTGAGTAACAGGAGAGAGGAAGGCACTACAGGAAGCAAAAGGCTCTTGAAGAGAAAGGTGGAAAGTGACAGACAGCTCTCTAGCTCGCAGCTTGCTGACATCTGCCTTGTGTATTTCAGCTGCCTTTGCTGTAGATGGGGTGGTGTCAGAGGGGTCCTCGGCATGAGTTACATCAGTGCCTTTGTCCCTATGAGGAAGTCAAAAGTGCCTTCTCCCCCTGGTAGTACCTGATGGACAGAGCTGAGTCTGGCCTCATCGTAAACCTTTTCTGCAGCTGATCCCTGTCCCCCCATCCCTGAACATGCTGGGGAAGAAGATGAAGGGGAGGAGAACAAATATGGAAGGAGGCTAAGAGAGAGGCCCGGGATGAAGTGGACGACTAGGTCCAGAAAGGACAATGTGACAGTGATGACTGCCATGACTACCAAGTGTAGGGAGCCAGAGGGGCTTGTCTGAGGAAGCCAAGGTCCCAGGTTCAGACTCCTGGTATGGGAGACAGCCGTGCTATGCTCTCTCCTGCAGCTCACATGGTAAGCTTCACGGTAAGTCCTTTGGAAAGAAAACACTAAACAAGGTTGTTATGCTCACTCTACCTCTGCTGCTGGAATTTTCTGATTACAAAACTAAGTTTATTGAAGTTGGCTTCTTTTTTTTTTGGTGCCTTTGTTTTGCTTGGGTGTATTTACTTTGTCTGCTTATGGGATAATCTAGTCCCATCTGTAGCCCTAAACTGGCTAATTGGATGATTTATGTGTGCTGCATGCAAAAGGGAGAGTCCATTCACAGTCTTGGAAAAACAATTAAAAGCAGCAATAATAGTAGTAATAATAATAGCTAACACGTATAGTGCTTATATTAAGCCAGGTGAGGGAGCCATGATTTGAACCTAACCCTTCTGGCTCCAGAGTCAGTTATCATAACCACCGAAAGACAGGTTTCTTCTCTTCACCAAGAGTGTCACCAGGTGAGATGCGGGAAGAGGACTGAGGTAGGAGCTACAGGTGACCTGGGCCCAACAGTGTCTTAGATCCTCTGTTTCTTCTTTAAATAATGAAGACCATCAAGACCAAGAAGGTTCATGATCACGTCTTCAGTTTTGTGTTTGGTGTCCTTTAAGATCCACGAGAGGAGGGATGCACACTGTTTTGCACATAAAGTAAGAAGTGCTTATAATGGCCATTTTCTAGGCAAGATTAATGAGATTACTCCAGGGGAATGAGCTCCCAAGGCCATAGCTAGAAAAAGGCAGAATTGGGACCTGCACCTGGAATTTCTAACTCTTAACTCTATAAAGCTGGGGTGCTGGAGGAAAGCATAGGTTTTGCATGGTCATCTGAGCTAGGAAGCCCATGAGCCCACTGGGGCCACCAGGGTTTGAGGGGCGGGGAGGGGAGAACAAGAGGGAGGGGGAAGGAGGGAAGGCCTCCACACACCTCATCCAATCAGAGATGGCCCTGACTTATTTACCTGCCTGTGGTTTCATTTGGAGAGGACTTTGTGGCCTGAAACAGCTTGTGATTCACTCTGTTCCAGTTCTGTCACTCTTCACATCTGGGCTACAACTGGGCTTCAGGTCACTGTCACCAAGAGCAAAGATGTGACTGAAGACAGTGCTTTAGTTCTCCTCAGTAAAAGCTCGCCAGTGAGGCCCTGTGAGTGAATTCCTATTCCTAAGAGACAACCCATTCCCACTCCTGGAAAAACAACTCAAGACAATGTTGATAATAAAAAATGAACAAAACACATCATGCTTGCTAGATGCCAAGCACTATTCTAAATTGTGCACTGCCTGATCTATGCCCCTTATAAAAACTCGCAGTTCTTCTTTACAATGAGAGACCATCGACTTCTTCCCAGAAGAAAACGGTTTTCTCTCTTATTGTAATCACTCTGTTATAAACACATTCACTCCCATTCCATATATGTATGACTATACGTACACATTCGTATACATACGTATATACATATATATATGGGAACACAACATGTCTGTAAATGTTCATACATAAATTATCTTTTCTTATAATTTATCTACCTTCAGCGTAGTACTACCAAAAAGCAACTCTCTTGCTCCTCTTTCATTTTTACTCCCACAATGATCAAAATAAGTAAACCAACCAACCATCGGGAAGAGCATTTACGCACAATGTGGTAGAATTCTGAATTGTTGTGAGAGTTGGCAGAGCTGAATTCCAGGCTTAGCTTGGGTTAGTCATGTGTCTATCCAAATAATGTTTATTAATTAGGTCCTAAGCATAAGGAATTGTGGGGCATACCAGAAGTATACGGTGCAGTCCCAGACCCCCGGAATCAGCCAGTTAGACAGAGAATAAAATGGGAGGAAGGGCTGGCCAGTGAGAGCTGTGGTGAGGACTGGGGAAGGCTTTAGGAGGTACTGGTGTTTGAAATGGGTCTGGAAAAATGGGTGCAAATATTTATTTTTCCATGGCCTCTCTTAGCAAAGTGAGGAGACTGAGTTGTGATGATGAGGAAGGCCATTCTTGGGAGGCAGGGAGCTGGGGTTCCAGGGAGCAGGCTGCAGACCCTGCCCCCTCCGCACCTTTTTGATTAAAGGAGCAGCAAGGTGACGTCCCATGGCCCCCAGCCCCAGCGTGACACCCCAGGAAGTGGTCCATGCCCAGGTAGCTCCCGTCCCTGACAGCTCCCCAGGCAGCATGGTCCCCTCCTGTCAGCGCCACCTGGCAGAGACCCAACGTGTTGCTTTTGTCTTAATCCATGTCATTCAGGAGCAAACCTCTGAATTTCCCCATCTTCCATTTCTCAGCACAGCCTTATTGACATTCTGCAAACTTTCCTGGCCCTCTTCTTTTCCAATTCTGTGAGAAGACATTTCAATGAGTCTGAGCTGGGACCATTTAGTGCTGAGGCTGGGATCTCTATTCACAGCCGGGTCGGTTCTCACAAGATTTGAGTCAGGAGGCTAAGCTGTTCAGATCCCCCATGGCATTGTCTCCAAGTTTCTCGGGGCCGGGCTGCCAAGTTCAGGCGAGGTGCTGATCTCCCGGCTTTCACAGACCTACTTATTAGCAGCTTTCTTTCTTTCTTTTTCTTTTCTTTTTTTTTTTTTCCCCTTCCAGGCCCATAGATACAATTATTAGAAATCCCTGGTTTTGTGCCCATATTGAAAGAAGACCTGAATGGGTATGCTAAGGACCCGAAAGTGAGCCGCTCTCCCTAACTCCAGCTTAGACGGTTAATTAGATTTGGATGGTTTCAGAGGAGCAGCTGGAGCTTTCAGAAAATGGAAGCGATAAAAAGGAACTATTCAAGGTATTTTGGAGGGGCCCTATAAAACAACATCGCTGTGGAATGGGGTTTGGGAAACAACACTCTTGATTGGGGGGAGGGGTGGGAGGAGTAGGGGCAGGCGAGGGAGACAGGAATTGCTGTGAGAGGCAGAAAAGTGCCAGACCTGGCTGGATTCCCTTCATATGGATGCTGCAGCTCTGGTACCTGTAGCAGCTCTGTCCCCAGCCGGATGGCAGCTCTAGCATAGCCCTCTCGCATATACTTGAGGCAGGTAAACTGGGGAAGATGTGAGTGAAATATTTTTCTTGGACTTCAAGGCCTCTCCCATTTGGCTGCAACTATCAAAAATTTGTCAGAAAAAACAAGTTTCTTCAGTGCTGGCTTTGCACACGGGCAGAGTGGGTGATGACCCACCTGCTGAGTGTGTCTGCAGGAGAACAACGCTCTCCCTGCTTTGGACAGAATTTGACCCTACCTGCAAGTGGTTGATGCTCAGAATTCTCGGATGTCCCTGGTTTTTCACTGTGATCTTTTAAACTTGTTAAATATGCAAAGACTGGAAGGAGAATGAGTCTCCACAGCCACCATCTAACAGTGTGACTGGGCAGGTCACTCTGCCTGTCTGTAGTCATAGGGGATTTCTTCATCTGAGACCAAACACATGGGGTGGAGACCCGCTCTCACATTCAGTTATTCACTCATGATAACGAAGGACACTTATGGGACGTTTAGGGAGGGGGGCAGTGCAGGAGGGCCTGAAGTCTGCGAGGGCCGGGGAAGGCAGCAGGAAAGACAACTTGCTGCAGTTCTACGGGTCAGGGAAGGGCAACTGGTAGCCACAGTCTCCCAGCTCCAATTCTACTGCCCAGTGGCCAGCGGTCTGAAGCAGTTCTGGGGACGGCGGTCAAGGGGTGCTCCTGCAGAGAAGGTGGGCGCAAGCAGTGCATTTTATTCCAGGAAGCAGTTAAGAAAATTTGTTGCAACCCAGTAGTTTATTTTCTAATTGCTGGAAGACTTTCAACAAAATCCTGCATAGAATCCTAGACTATGAACCTGGGAGAAACAGAGCAGCCCTGGTTGGAGGGGGAGGGCTGCCAGGGCCATGCTTGGCTTGCTCCTGAGACGGCCCCTTGGGTCAAGGCACAGAGCCCTGGGCCCTTTGCTGCTTTAGAGGCTCTACATACAGCAAAGCAGCTTCTGCCAAACCCAGACGTTTTAACCTGTCCCATCTGTTTCTTATATTAGGGTCTGTCTGAGATTCCATCAGACAGAATTGTCGAGGTGCCCCCTCCTTCATTCCTGATTCAGATGGAGTCAGTGTGTGACAGACTGCCTGGTTGTAGAGGTGAGAGCTGTGTGGGACCAAAATGTGGTTATTAATATCAGCGTGTCCACAGGTTGTCAAGGCCCGGAGAGAGTCATGGTTTCAGGTAATCGCTCGCTCATTCCTTTAGCAAAAACACTTTCTTATGCTGAAAACTGGACAGCACAGTGTCCTGTGGCCCCTGGGGGTGAATGAGACACAATACCTTCTATAAAGGGGCTTATAGTCTAATAAGGGATGGAAACCACACACACAAAGATACATCCAGGGCAACTTCACCAGCACTGCATCAAGAGGACACTAAATGCGACCAGAGGGAGAGGGCTTTCATCTCAGTGATCTGACAGGACTGACACAGTGTGCTCTTCAGGGCAGAACAAGCAGTGATGGGCATGGTGCTTGCTATCCACTGTACTCTGTTTTGACTTTTTTAAGGTTTAAATATTCAGAGGCAGGAAGTGAATAGAGAAAGAGAAGTGAAGAAACTGGGGGTGGCAGGGAGAGGGAGAGAGACAGGAAGAGAGAGAGAGAGGAGATTCGTGCTGCTTTGGACAAGCTTTCAACATGTGACACAGTAAAACCACCCTTTTCTGTTCAGAACCCTGATATTTTTAGATACTGTCTGCTTCCAGTTCTTGTCTTTTCATTGTCTGTGTGCCCTTTCTCTCTGTGGCATATTTTTAGACTGTTGGCTTCTAAAAGACAAGAATGGTGGGCACGTATCTTAATAAATCAGTTTACAATGCAAGTTTATTTCCCTTTCTTGGAAACCAGATCACCAGGTGGAGAGCCTTTAGGAGAACAGAGTCCACACTGAGTATCCCCTCTCTCTATTAGCTGGCAGGAGAGTGAGGACTGAGAAAGGACATCCAAGACTCGGCCCCGTCCTCAGAAAATGGACCGTGTGGAGACATAAGACAAACCTGTTGGAAGATTTTAGGAAACAGTGATTCCCAAACTCTGGGATGTTGCGTATGAATCTAACTGGCTTTGATGATTTGAGAGGCTTGAGGAGATTTTGAGAGGTGAAGGGAGGTGAGGTAGGTTCTGTAGAGGAATTAGGAGAGATAGGAATTGAATGAGTGGTTATTCCGTGCCTACACTTTCGTCCTAGATACTGTAGGGGACATGAAGAAGTAGAAAACCCCAGAGCCACTTTCTGGTTTTCAGGGGGTGGTGTAATATACCCAGGAATCCTTCATTGCCACTTGAAGAGTGTACACAGGTGCTCTGTCAGGCCCTGTGGTTCCAACAAGGGCAGGGCAGAGAAAGGAGAGCGCTCTGTGGGCTGGGCTGGCCTTCTGGGAGGAAGCGCACTTTGATGATGAAGGGGAGCCTGGGAAAGTGAAAACTCTATGGAGGAGGGTGGAGGTTGAGGGCAGCCCAGGCATCTGGGTTAAAATGAAGGCATCTCCGACAGGCATGGAGGGTCTGGGATAGTGAAGAGTGTGGGAGGAATCTGCGCAAAGATTCTGAGTAGAGATTGCATGTGCATTTGGAGAGAGGGGGCCTTGAATTCCAAGCTAAAAGATGTGAACTTTCTCCTGCAGGCAGGGAGTACTCTTTTTCCGACCAGGAAGCTGAGCCCCTATCATTTCATCAGTTGGAAAGAACCCCTTGCTGGTGGTCGTGGCAGGAACCCACGCCAGGACATTCTGCCGCATTCGGCGGCACAGACAGAAGGAGCTGGAAGCGCTCGCCTGCCGTAATTGGCTCTCTCTAGGCTGCTGCCTTATGAGAAGAGGCGATGCTCCCTCCTCTGCACACAGTGATTACTGGCCCAAAATAGCCCTGCACCTGCTCTGAGATGCCTGTGAGATAATTTCAGCTTCCAAGGAAACTGCCCTGATTGGTGTTGATTTTTCATGACCTCCCTTCAGGCGAACACCTGGAGATAAGCACCTGATCACAGAGGCGCATTCCAGAGAGCCGAGGGCACGGAGGTGTGCACCCTAGCCCGTCCAGGAGCCTCTCTCCTTATCTCCCGCAGGGCAAGGAGGCCCAGATTCTGGGACCTCTGCCCCACGTGGACCTGCTCCAAAGGGTTAGACATTAACTGGCTGATGCAGGGGGCAGGGAAGGCCAGGGAGTGGGAGCTGGGGTCACTGCCCGGGGAGCCCCTTTGGAAGCAGCGCTAGAAGCAGGGCCTGCTGCCTCCTGTCTCTGATTCACAGTCTGACTCTGACCAATCTTTCCAGCTTATCTCCACCTCTGCCCACTCACCCATTTCAGCTCAAACCGGGTCTATAAGAGGGCCTTCCGTTAGCTCATAGCTGGAGTCCTGGTCTGCCCACCTTCCAGCTCGGACAGCACTTTTCCGTAGATCCCACTGTGGCCATCACATGCAGAAAGATCTTTGGAGGTATCACAGCGGGATCAGGGCGGCAGCACCACGTTTACGACACATTACTGATGCTGCTACACTTGAAGACACTGAAGAGTGGCTTCCTGTGTGTTATCTCATCTGATTCCCTCCAAATCTCCAGGTGGCTGGTGGAGGAGTCCTTTGTGTCTGCTTCTCAGATGTTTGTTAACTTGCCCAAGGTCTCATAACTAAAAGCGTCAGAAGTTGGGTTTGGACCTAGTATTCGAAGTTCACACTTTTTTTCTCTGTTGTGCCATCTTGGTCATACATTATAAATTAAATTATGGGTTACTTGAAGAAAGAAAGGTTGCTTGAACCAAGTCAAGTTTTATGACAGTGTTTCATTATGTTCCTCTGGTGGGCCACTGGGTTTCTGAGGATTTTCATCAATGTTCACAGCTTCATTGGAACCCAGGCCCAGGCAGGCACTGCCTCCAAGAAGGAACAGCCCCGCCAGAGTGTCCTGTGGGGGTGGTGAGGCTTTGGCCCGGGAGACCAAATCATTCATTGCAACTCAGTCCCTCTGGCAAAATTTGGGAGATTTAATGTGAAATCCTCATTTTGGCAATTCATTGGGACAAAGGATAGACAACTAATCTCTCTCTCTGTCTGTCTCTTTCTCTCTCTCTCTCCTTCAGGGAGGTTATTTTTCATTTTTTCTTAAACTGAAGATATGCACAATCAACTGCCTTGATGGCAAATTACATGGCCCTCACCTGCTCATCTTCACTGATTCATGAACTTTGCTGTATCTCCAAGGAGACTTTTTGTTTTTCTTTTGCACTGTGATTACCAAAGCTGTGTCTGAGAGCTGGGGGCTTTCTAGAAGTCTTGTGAGAAGCAGCAGGGTCTGACCTTTCACCAAGTGTAAAAACAGCTTCTTCCCCAGGGGTCCTGTTAGCCCCCAAGCCAGTCTCTTCCTTGGCCACCTGAGAACATGGACCCAGGAGCTTCACTCTCGTCAGGGCACCTGCGGCTTCTCCACACTCCCGCTATGTAGCTGCAGAGGAGGTGGGGTGAAGGAGGGGAGAACCCAGATCCGCTACCTTATTTTTCCTTCCTCTTCTAATTGTACCACATTTCCCCACAGCCACTTCCTCAGGAGAGAAGGTCTGATAGAGAAGAGGAAACCTATCCTTCCTGGCCTTGACCCTCAGCTGTTCCTCCAGCCTCCCCTCCTAACTGCAGCATTCCCTCTCCTCACACCTGCAGACCAGCCTCTCCAACAGCCTGAACTGTAGCCCCTGCATTTCTAGAATTAAGCAAATAACCAAAATCCACAGGCTGGTGAAGGCTGCTCCATCACCCCCCTGCTGCGTTCCAGTGCTTGGTGTGCTGTCGCGGTTAGGTGGCCCCAAGGCCGGCCCCGACCTCTGCTTTCTAAACTGGATGGCTAATCATTCCAATCACTTAGGGAACTATAAAAAGGATTTGCCCCAGACACCACGCAGAGATTCTGATTCAGCAGGTGTGTAATTTTGTTAAAGTTGCCAGGCTAATTCCTGCACAGCCGGCCAGGTTTGAGGAGCCCGGATCCAGAGCCCTCACTATTAAACTGCTTTCAATTCATCTCTCAGCCTCTTTGTACCCAGACATTTTCTTTCCTCCAGCTACAGCCTTAGGGGGAGCCAGCTTTCTGATCTCAGATTTGACCACTTTCCATACCAATTAGTGGTATACTATCACATTCTAGAGAAATTCTGTAAATAGGATAAAATTATTTGGAATGGGCTTTGCTGTTTAACCAGCAACCCTATACAGTGATGATTACTGAGAGTATAATAATGACGGTCATAAGTCACCTATAATAGGAAATGAAGTTGTTCAATACTCGTTATCTCATTTAGTCCTAATAAAAGCTATAAAATCCACCAGTGTCATTGCTACTGCACAGGTTTATAAATGGAGACGTGAAGAAGACAAGGGCTGCATGTGAGGACCCCCATACCCTATCTTCCTGGGCGTTTTGAGCACTGAAGATCACAGCATGTTGAGCACAGCTGTGACATGTCCACAGAGCCCTCACCGCCTTCCATCAAAGGCATCACAAAACCCCTTGGGTGCTCACAACAATTCTGGACCACTTCCTATCCCAGCTATAGGCGGTCTCCACCTTCTCATCTGCTCTGGCTCCTGCAGTCAGCTCCTCCCTAGCACCCTGGTTGATATTTACCCCCTTTGGGTCTCCTTTATTCTTGCTCCATTGGGTGGTAAGCCTGCCCCTACTGTTCCCCAGCAGCCCAGCCTGGCCAGCTCATTGGTCAGCCCACCCAGAGCCCTGAGATTGAGTAGAGCATGCAGACAATAATGCTTAGAGGTTTGGGGCCCAGGCATTCTGTCTGAAGCCAGGTAAGCCCTGTGGAGGCCCTGACTGTGTGAGCATGGCTCAGGAGTCTTTGTGCTTCTTATCCAAAAATACCTTCCCTCTCCAACCTACCCTGGCAGCCAAAAAAAGATGGTCTCTTACTCCTGTGTGAGACTTGAGTCAACGTCAGCATCACAAAAGCTGTCTTTTGTTGAATACCTACTGCGTTCCAGGTCCCATGCTTGTGTACTTTGTCTCCCTGCAAGGGAGGCACGTGATTTTGTATAGGCCAGAGCATTTGGACTTGGAGAGATTAATGCAGAAATCCAGGAGCTCCTCTCTGCCCCAGACCACAGAGCTGGGAGATAAAGGAGCCCTGTCTCCATGTTGCAAATGCAGGTCAGCCTCAAGTGTTTCTTCCATAATATCGTCTTTCTTCGGCTCCATCAAGTTATGATCTATTTCAGATAGCATACATTAAAACAACAACAACAACAACAACACCATGGGCGTGATCAGTCACTGACATCCTTAAGTGAGTTTTTCAGTTGATGCTTCCCAGTATACTCAGCTGAAAATCCTTTGGAGTTTTGAGATGGGGTAACCAGAGGTAATTGGGAGGTTGCAACACTTTGCGGAACAGCAAACCCAGCAGAGCACACGGAGAGAGAAGGCTTGGGTGGGCAGCATGCCATGCTGAATTATGAAAACTTCATCCCCTTCCTAATTTCACCTTGTCTGGCCATTTCCATGAAAGTCTTCTTTTACAAAAGCAGTTGCTTTACCAAAGCAGTTGCTTTACCAAGACATTGACAAGCTGACCCTACCAGATAACCAAGCGCCATCATCCTGGGGATGGAGCTCTGATTCACTAGCTATGACTCAGGTATGGTATCCCTCTGAGATCTGAGGACATGCTTACATTTTTCTGCTTCATTGAACCGAGAACCTGCACACGTCAAAACTATCTTTGACATGGCTTTTCTCTACTGTTGGCAACATCCTAGATATTACTCAAGATGGTTGAGTGCTGAGTGCAGGAATGAATCACAGCTACATCTGCTACCAGCTCAGAAACTAGTCCATCCTATTTCTCAAGTTTCCTCAAAAATCAGACTAATTCTGATGCCTACAATCTCTGTTGATTGATTTACGGGGGATTTTTGAAGACTATTGATTACGTAAATAGAATGTTAACATGTCGGACTGGTGAGCCGGAGAACATCAATAGCTTAGATAAGCTTGAATCAGTGACTTCTACTGGTTATAGCATAGGTAATTTGTCTTTATTTTTACTTAGTATTGATGTTAAAGAGAACAATTATTCATTCACTTTATAGCTTACCTCAACCCCTTCAAAAAATTACCTTAAGCACCTTCAGTATTTTGGAGATAAAGTCAAGAGTTTTGCCTCTTTTTCATAATGGAGGGAGACCAATTGAGCACAAATAATTCTTATCATCTCTACCTGGTATGCCTTTCTTGGTAGAGCCCCCATTCATCCTGTTAAAAATCTTTTTAATCTCAGAAAGGAGAAAACAATTAGCAACTCATTTAATCTGTCTAACATAAATCTCTAAGGTTTAAGAATAAAGCCAGCCTAAACAGCTATACATAGACTAATACAAAACATTGGAAAATCCAGGGGTCTGTATTTAATCTTGGAAGGTGGCAAGAAGAAAACCACTAGTCACAACCTTTACCCGAGCACGACATACTCAGACTCTTAAATATATCCATCTTCTTGGTACCCAGCCCCAGGATTCCTCCACACTAATGTGTGTTCTTCTTCCCATCCTGTTGAGGCTTAATAATGTGAAAGAAAGAAAGACCACTCATGGTCCAAGGTCACTGGGGATAATTCATGCATGGATAATTATGAGATGACTGCAATTTTAATCTGTAAATTCTGCCTGGGTCTGCAGGAGAATTACGCTGAAATAGGTCATATGGACCCCAGTCATAAATATTTTCTGTAACACAATTGACCTATAAAACGAATACTAACTTTCTCATCTTCCAAAGAACTATACAAAATCAGAACTGTAATATTTACAGAGATCCCAGGTTCCCAAATTTCATCAGTTTACCCCCATTCCGTCCTGGTATCCCTGGTCACTAATCATGAACTGAACTTTCTACCATTGTGGATGCACACAATTGTAGGTGTTTCCTAGAGTTTTCTTTCAGTTCCTTGTATATGTAGTCTTTCCTCTTGCTTTTATTTATGTTGTTTTCTCTTCCTGGAATAATTGATTCCCTTGCTCCTAACCTCGTGACCCTCTTCACTGCCACCCCCTTTCACCTTGTTACCATCTCCAACCTTGGGTCTCAGTTCAACTATCCCCCCCTCAGGGAAGCCTTTTCTGTCACCACTGCAGCCTAGCTCTGGGCTCTCTCTTACCTGCTCTCAGGACTCCCTGTATTTTTCTTTTGTCATTTATAAATAAATATCCAAGACATTACTTGGCTAATATCTGTCTCCCCAGATAGGCTGTAAGCTCTGTGAGGGCAGAGACATCTGTCTTTGCAGGTCACTGTAGCCATAGCACTTGGCCCCAGTGCCTAGATCCTCAGTAAACTTTTGGAATACTGAAAAATAGGAAGAATGAAAAGACAAAAGAGAAAAAATTAAAGGCATCAACTATAAAATTTGGCCTACTTCTTGTGCCTGTCCCTTCTCTTTGGGGGATAAATGAAAATGTTGTGAACTATTTTCTCTCTACTTAAAAGAAGAAAGTTTGCTCTTTGGACAGAGAATTATAAGAAATAATGGGTGTGTGTAGGGGTGTGAGGGCAGGTTGAGTGTATATTGTTCCTTCTCTAGAAGTATCTTCCCCATGTCTTCTTGGCCAATTCAACTCTTACGTAGGACCTAACTCAGTTTTTCTGTTTCTTTGAAGTCTTCCGTGGTGACTACAGTCCTCACCAATGTATACTTTCTGCAGACTCCTAAAGCATATACTTTTCACACCAGAGAACTTGGGGCTTGAATGGGCCAGTCTTATGCCCTGTCCAGTGCAGCAACTCCTCCACTACAGCTTGTCCATGAGTTCCTCAAATACATCACCTTCTTTTGCCAGATGACTCTGTTTAATGGATTGAGGTTTTCTTAACGTTGACCTAACATCGGTCTCCCTGATGATCCCATGCTTCAGTCCCATTCATGTTCCTCAGAACCTCCACAGTATATCCACTCCTCCTTTCCCATCACAGTTCTTCCCATATTTGGATACATTTGCCACACCTGCTTCTCTCCTTACATCTCCAGCCCATCCTCCTCCCATAGTGTCTTTCACAGTTCCATGTTCAATGTGTGCAGCATCTCCTCATGTAGAGTCTAAGCTCCTGGAGGGAACAATTTTCCTTCTGCCTCTTTTATATATTTTTGAAACCCAATACTTGGCTGGAAATACAGTGGGCCTTCATTGCTGAATGAAAAGTGTATCAGTGTAGTGGTGAAAGTCTATTGCAGGGGTAAAATGGAGATTATATGGGCTGGAGACTCAGGAAGGATGAGATTTGCCTCTTCCCATGGCTGGCAGTTAAACTGATCAATGTCAAGAGTTTCCAACACTTCAGATTAGGCACTTTTCTTCCAGTAAAGAAATACAAAATGATCATTTGGTAGGTGAAGAGAAGATTATTTTTCCAGCAACTGGTATCAGAATAAAAGACTAAAGGAAACTCTCAATAGAAAGCTATAGGAACTGAGAAGACAAAGACAATTAAACATAGAGGAAAACCTCAAGAAATAAGAATAAAAGAGATGGTGTGGAATTTGGAGGGTGGCCAGGCTAAGAGTACGATTTCTCTAGAATCCTCTGCCCCAGCCCTGGAGGATGCATTAGGTTTAATGCAGAAAAATGACTGACAAATTACTAGGTCACTGAGTGTGAAATTTATATTTTTTGCTCCTTGCTTTCTCCCATCCTATAATTGTATCGACCTAAATAGTAAAAATATTGCTATTGTCTTCTTTATTGTGGCACCTCTGAAAAGGGAACTGCTGTGTCTTGGTAGATTTTTTTCCTGGATAAATCTTTTGCTTGTGATAAATAAATCTCCTAACAGGGTCTTATTTAAATAACACTGTGCAGGGAGTGAGGCAGAAATCAAAAGATGAACCATTAAGCCTAGTAGTAATAGGAAGTGGCGGGCGTCACCGGCATGGCTTCATCCCGAGAAGCCACATCAATTAGGTAGCTAATGTGTGACCCATCACATAAACCAGTCCAGCCACATGCCCCTTGTGCTCCCACTATCGATTGTGGCCCAGATATTGGGAATTAAACTGAGCCTCCTAATTATCAAGCACACAGAGAGAGTGGTCGGTGCTGGTCCTGCTGTTGGGAGACTGAACTGCGGCCTCTTCCCGAGGAATTCCCCTCACAGTGATGAATGTGCCCTCCCTGTGACCTTGAGCTGTGAGTGTGTTTGCTTTATAATCAATCCTCTCTGAGACATAGGGGGTGGGGGGTGGGAATCAGAGAAATCTGAAATAGCAACTGTTCCATGCATTTCAGTGACACAAGTGATTCTTGGGCTTTATCCAGGTTGGTTTTAGCAACATTTACTCTCTTTGGAGAAAATACTCTAAATCCGTTTCTTATACATGTCTCTGGCTGTTACGGTCACCTCAGGTCATAGGGCTCTCTCCCTGCCCTGAGCTCTTAGCATATTTTCCACTCCCCGGCCTCTGTTCAAGGGCGTGTGTTTTGTCATTTCAGCTCTTTTGTTCCTTAGGGCAAGTGCTGTAACCTATTTTGCTTTTGTCTTAAATCTTCTTTTGTGCATATGGTTGGACACACAGTAGATGCTCAATGAACAGTTGATAATATTGCTTCTTTTCAGTACTTCTGATTTCTTATACTGCTTTAAGCAGTCATTGTTTCCTAACACTGATACATTTAGATGTTGCCTTTTGCCAAATTACCTAAGCACATAAAATACCTACAGACGGCTGGCTTCAGGTCTCCTGGCATTTTCATTTAGCTAAGTTATACCTAGTTAGCTCTCTTAATCTTCTTCTATGTTCCACTTCTTGCCTTTTACTTTTTACAATCTAGAGATGACAGCACCTTGGATAATTCCAGGGAAACATTTGGGGAAATGCCCAGGAGAGGAGAGTGCTGTAACCGAAAGAGGTTATGTTTGTGAAGTCTCCCCCTCGTCACTGCATTCACTGCACAGTGTATCAGCATTGAAATGCCCAGCGCAACCTGTGGACAACTGTTGGTGCCTGTCTCTGCTTGACATTTGCTGTGTTCTGGAATAGGTGCGCTGGTCTACTGCCAAGGGGGTCCAGTGATATTTCCATGCACCCCAGGAGGAGGCTGAAATGTGGCCAGCCAATCAAAACACAGAATGGGGTAAAAGGGGATTGTTAGCAGCCTTGTTCAAACAACAGAATCGGTTTCTATCCCTGCAACTTGGTCAGTGGTTCCAATATGCCACTTTTGGTATACTGCAAAGTTCTCACATGACTGCAAAGAATAATAGATCTGCCTTGGAACCTATATATGTACTCCCCATTATGTGGCTTTGCTCCCATTTTATATCATCCTCAGGCTGAATAATGTGTTTTTGATCAAAGGAAACTTCCCAGTGAACTGATATTCCTTCCAAATATGATCTTTGTCCAATGGACAAGGAACATGAAGCACCTTTTAAAAATAAGAAAGCAAGATAAGCATAGAGGAACTGGCTAGAACACAGTGAAACCCATTATAAACTACCTCAGTTTAGCATGGATTTTATCGTAAGCCCAACAATTTCTCTTGAGTCAACAACAGGAGGCCAGCAGAAGCCTGAGGCCAGTCAGAACCTCTGACACTAGCATTCCAACCACTCGCTGCTGAATTCAAAGCAAGGGGCTAAAAGCATCCTGTGACTAGCCATGTAAAAGGATGGTAGAGCCATGCAACTGGTCTGAATGCCAAGAAAACAGGAGACAGAATGATATAGGAAACAGATGCCTCAGTTTAATTTCTAGAGCCTGGGCTATCTGTCTTTGCTTTTTTACTTCCTGCAGTGTGATTCTGGGCAAGCCACTCAGCCTCTCTGGGCCTCAGCTTCTTTATAAATTGGAGCAAATCATTACTGTCCATCCCATCCATCTCCTAGATTGGCTATAGAATTGCAGCATTTCGGAACTGAAAATCTAACATTCTTCTGTTACAGATGAAACAGTTGAGACCCAGAGTTGTCAAGGGTGAATATAAAATTGGAGCTTTAGGAGGAACAGTAACGACCATGATAATAATCACAGCCATGAGGTATTTGAGCAAGAAGTGACCTTGGGACCGATCTGGTACAATATCTTTATTTTTTAATGAGGAAACTAAGCCCAGAGAAAGAGAAGAATGAAGGGATTAGTGGGAGAACTGTAGGAAATACAAATCACAATAAATGTGTAAATAGAAATTCAACTTATTATCAGAGAAGTGCAAAGTAAACTATAGTGAGATGAAGTTTCTCACTCATAACATTTGCAAACATTTTAAAGTCTGACAATTCCAAGTGTTGGCAAGAACTCATATCAATGGGAACATTCATTTATTGATAACAAGAATGTAAATTGTTACCCCCAATTTGGAGAGCAGCTTGTCATTACCTAATAAAATTGAAGATGCACATTTCCTATATTCCTACAATTCTTCTTATAAGTATTTTCCCTAGATTAACACTCATAGCAAGGTCAAAGAGACACATATATGAATTGTTGCATAGTATAAAACCAGAAATAATGCACAGGTCTATCACAGGACGTTGAATAAATAAACTGGAATGGTCCTATAATGGAATGATATGGAGGAATGCAAACAAATGAGCTAGATGATTCACATGGATCAATCTCAGAAATTAAGTCCAGAAGAGACAGTTGGTTGGAGTGGTTTGCCTGAGAACTAGAAACAGCAGGGTAATAACAGAGAGGAAACAGAGCTAAGCTTTTGTGGAGAAGCAGAGGGCATTATGTGCACGATGTGATGTGATCCAGGCTTTTTTCCTGAATGCCTGTTCATCAGATGCCTGAAGTGTCACCATTAGAGTGCAGAGATTCTGCCTTTTTAAATCTCCCTGTCTCTGGCATATCAGAATTCCTAGCATAGAGTAAATTCTCAATAACGTATTTTTAAATGAGTGAATACGAGCAAGAACCAATTCTCTCTTTCCTTCTAGGAAGAAGCACAGAGTAGATACAGCATGCTCTTTGGAGTTATTCTCATTGCATTCACTTCCTGATCATTTCTCAATCTCTCTGGGTTTTCACAGAGTGGAACTGCTTACTGGCCCCATTCTATTGACATCATTTCTGGAATTTGAATCTTCCCCTTGCATCCAAATGGGATACATCTGCTTGTCAGGACTCTTCTAGACGTCAGCTGATGTACCTCTTCATCTGGCTCTTTGTATCCTTTATAATAAACTGATAATTGTAAATACAGAAGTTTCCTGACTTTTACAAGTTGTTCTAGTGAATTAGCAAAGCCTGAGAGGATTGTGGGAAGCCCCAGATTTATAACCAGCCAGAAGTGCTTGGAGACACCCAGGACTTGTGGCTGGTGTCTGAAGTGGGGGCAGTCTTGTGAGACTGAGCCCTTAACCTGTTGGGTCCATGTTAACTCTGGGCAGTTAGTATCTGAATTGAATTGAATTGTTGGACACAAATTTGGCATCAGAGACTTGATGTTGGAGTGCATATGGGTTAGGTCATATCTATCTTAATGATTGATCAGCGTATATTTATTTAGTGAAGAATATATGTAGGGGACTCTGCCAAGTACTATGGGGAATAATAATAATAACAACATCAACAAAGATAGTGACAAATTTTGATTAAAGAATTACACAGAGAGCTTTCACATACTTTCACCCCTTTCATCCTAAGGACTACATTGGAATATTACAGCTTATGAAACATACTGGGCCAGCAAATTGTAGCCTTTCATGCACAAATTTCATCATGAATCTTTGCTTTCTTAGCAGAGGACACCCTTATAGGATGCCCCTACCCCCACCCTGGGGACTACAGTTTCAGGATGCCTGAGGTCCCATGTAATTAGGTATTGCTGTCACACAAAACCTAGTCTTGTCATCACATCACAAATTGTCCCTTCCGGACCCTCCATGCAGTTTGTACAGACAGTGGTTTTAGATTTTTCTGATCTCATGGTACCTAGAATTTGAGAGACCCTTTGAATACCCAGAAGGAATCACAGGGCCACAATCTGTGGGTCAGGGACTCAGGAACCCTTTCAAAGGCCTCATAAAGGCTCAAGAGAATCCTTCCAGCAGAAATTAAATCATAGCATTTTATTTTTATCAGATACTTGCTATCATTTTCCCCCTCCCTTTGCTGCCATGAAAATCGAGAAACTGGGAATCCAATTACAAAGGCGAGATAAAAAGGAAAGATAGTAAAACATTTTAATTGGATAGAAGAGACGCTGAAGCGTGCTCTGCCCTGTGCTGCAAGCGCTCCATGTGTCACAGCGGCAGAGTGGGGGTCACCGAAGACAGAAAGAGTCAGGTGACACGGGAGGAACAGGAACGGCCATGGAGTGTTCCGATCAGTAAGGGCACCACCATCGCATCCCCCTAGCCTCCTGGTGTTACTGATTCCCTTTGGACCAACATACTGACAGGTAGAATGTAACCCAAATAAAAAAGACCCACTTCCTCTGTGGGGCTCATTTCAAATGTGGATTCTCAGAGCAGGGAGAGAGACATTAATAAAGAAACTTTGATAAAGGAAGGTAGCTTTAGGAGGCTTTCCTTGAGCTGGGTCAGGGCTTTGCTTATGAGAAAAAGCAAAAAGAATCAAAGACAAAAGTTTTCAGCAGCACTGAAGGAAAATACCCAATAGGGCTCTTTCACACTGGAGTGGTAATGTTGCCCCACCACTGGGCTTACTACCCGTGCCACTCAGACCTAGGTTCTGTGTCCAATTTTCTGGCCTCCAGCTACTGCCAGACTTGGTAACCCATCAAGGCTTCAGAGATCAGGGGCAATGCTGAAGGGCTTGTGAGTCAGGTTTCAAAGAAAGACCAATTAAAGGATGATTTAGTGGCCTTTGGCTACATCAGAAGGTTGGTAGATGGAGGTGCTCCTGCTCTAGAACTAGTTCAATGTCTAGAAAACAGGTTAGAAGTTCTATACTTCTCTGAAGGACAAAGCTTGATCATCAGAGAATCACCACTCACTGGAATGTATTGTCATGGGAAGGTATCTGAAATTAGGGTAAATTCTTGATCACTTTTCCGTATGCTGTTCTCCCCAAGCCCAGTCCGGTTTGCCTCCCAAGTTATGTCATGAATAATTGCCTCTCTCCACCTTAGTCATCAGCACTCTGGTGAAAACGCGCACCATTTTCTACAGGACGTTAGCAGTAACCTTCTCTTGGGCTCTTCACATTCATTCTGCTCTCATAAGTGTCCTCCACATTTCAGCCAAAGTGATCTCAAAATGGAAATCTGATCATGCCCCTTTGTTCTCAAATTAAAACTCTGTAAGGCGGAGCATGGATTGGTCTTCATTCACTTCTCTGACCTTGATTTTAAACCACACTCTTCTTTACCCTCCACCCTGACCACATGACCTGCCATCTCTCTCCCTGATGTGTCTGTAACCCAGAACTCTCTTCTTCTGGTTCCCTCCTTCTTATCTTTCAGATCTCAGCTTAATCTCCGTTTATCCAGCAAAGTCTCACCTGGTCACCCTAACCTCATAGCACCAGCAACTGTTCATCCTTGCACTCCTTTTTTCCCTTCTTTTTTTAATACTTTGGGTAACAGTCACTTCTTGTTATTTGCAATGTAAGGTTTCCATGAGCAATGAATTAGTGTATACTGAACTGTTGCTTCTAGGGAAAAATAGAGGGTTAGGTTTCTGAGCTCTCTTCAAAACATTTCAGACAATGAATCAATACATAATCTTGTTTTATGTGTGCTTCTGTTTAAAGAAAGCTTATTTAGTATATATTGTTGATTAATTAATATAGAACTCATGGCCAGCAGCACTGTAACTCCGGCTTAAATGAAACTTATAAAGCACATGTATTTTCTCAGTAAGGCACATCACAACCTTCCTGCACTTTGGAACACTAGACAGCACTTCAGCACTAGGCTTAAGGCCATTTAAAACAGCAAATTCACCAACAAATAGCACAAAAGTGCAAAAAACAAGACGCCAAATAGACGGCAGAAGACACTTGTTTATGATATGAGAGCTAAAACAAGAAGGCAATGCATCATCTTATTCAAACTCAGGTGGGAAAGTACATGTCTAGAGACTTGAATTTTTTGCTGCTCTGTGCAAGTCTGTGAATGACTTCAAAAGCATCATGAGTGTTGATTTTGGTTTTACAAATACATTTTAGCAAGTAGGCAAATTTGCAAGTATGGAATTGACAAATAATGAGGATCAACTGTGTTTTATCCTTCACTGGATTGTAAACTATACAAAGACTGTCAGATGCTTTTTGCTTTCCATCTGACTCACATTCCCTAACGGTGTCTGGGAAGTGGTTGGTGTGCAATGAATAGATGTTCAGAAAATGAATAAATGTGAGAGTTGACCGAGGCTGGATGCTGAAAAATATAGCAGACTTGGTCAGTTGCCTATCTATTTAAAGTATTAACCACCCGTGGGGCCTCTGTCTGGGAGAAACTCTGGACTAGATGACAGGGAGGGTGCCTCAGAACAGTTATTCTCATGATCTCCAGCATCCACATCAAAGGTTGTTGTGGGACTGTCTTACCTGAGATTTAATCCTTTATTGACTACATGTGTCCACAGCATGGACCACTCCCTGGGATCCTAGGTTGTGAGGGTTGGCCTCACTCAGATCCATGCTATGATTTTTCTCAAAGTGGAGTGCATAAAGGGCCAGAGCAGAGACTAGAACCCACGGCTTCTGACCCCCACACAAGTGCACTTTTCCCCACACCACAGAACCCCCCTTCAAACAGCACAGTGTTTGTGGTTACAGCTTGTATTTCATCACTCTACCAATTATTGCCGAGGAAGGACACTTCCAATTCAGAATCTGTCCCTCCAAAAGGCCAAGAAAGTTTATTCTAATTTTTACCACCTAGTTGCTTTAGGACCCCAAACTCACAAACATACCTTGAGTTACCTCCCTGGGTGGTACTGCCATCAGCCATTCTACGGTGGATCTTGGGGACTTGAACCTAGGTGAAAATATTCTACCTTCATAACCAGGATAAGCAATTCTCTGACTTTCAGGGAATTTCTCACCTCATTTTATCTTCACAGACTCTGGGATGAAAGTAGAGTAGATACTTGTACCTTCATTTATGGATGAACAGGTCCTGTTATCTCCCACACACTTCTGAGAGCAACTAGGTGGATTGAAATAGCATGTGGAAAAGCCCTTCATCAGCACAGAGTAGTTTCTCAAAAAATATGTGCTAATCTGAGTATTAGGGCCAGAGATGTAATTGCCTAAATTCACATTAGCAAAATAGTGAAGGAGGTGGTTTCCTTACTACTGTGTAATTGCTTTGGACAAACCAAAATTTGGGGATATAGAAGATGTTCCAGAAATGTTGCTCTGAGAAAGTAGGCCACAACGTTGGCTACAGATAAATAGGTCTGAGATAATTAATCAAAGTACAGTCAGAGGGAGTTTCTTTCCCAGAGAGCCCCTCTCACCTACAAAGTCACCCAAAGGAAACTTTGCTGTGCCTAAGTGAGCCAAAACAGAGGTGTCTGACAGACGAGTCTTCATACGATGCAGCTTTTCATCATGTCTCCTCCAGGCTTTAATGCAATGACCATAGCTCAGTTGCCCATATGTCTTGGTTTGCCTGGGACAGTACCAGTTTATATCTGTTGTCCTAGAGTTATTATTAATAGTGTCCCTTTTTACTCTCCAAAAGGCCCCCCTTTGGACGATAAATTATATGGCCACCCTATCCACAGACTACCACATCAAACCTGCTCAGCCTTCAATGCAATGCATCACCAATCTGCTGAAAACCTGCCTGCACAACCTGGTCTCCCTTTTTTCTCAACATCTGTTGGTCAGCTGATGATCCTTCCCTGTCCACAATTCATGCCATGTCCCTTTCCATCCATTTATATTATCTGTAATTTACTCAAAATTCATTAGCATAGACAACATATTGGGCAAGTGGGTGTTCATTTTAATCTGTACCCTAGAGGGGATTAACATTTGTATTTCCTTAATCAGTAATACATACTCCAGAGGTGGTTAGTTAGCATTTGAAAGACTCCAATCAGAAACCATAACTCCAGAGCCATCTACTGCAGGTCTTTAGCTTTCTTTATTTCTGGTTATGACCAGTGGCTTTGTTAATTAGAATATTGGATGTTAGAAACCACTTTTTTCACTGACAACTAGAAATATGGGATTTTTTTGCACTGTTTTACAGACAGTCCTGCCCTTGCACAAATAAGGTACAATAATCTAGCAAGAGCAATTTTCTCTTCACTTTGGAATGGTGTCCCCAGGGTCTGGAATCCAAATGGGTCCTGTGTCTTTGCTTATTAGACTGGAAGGTTACTGGAATCCTGCCACCAGAACACTGCTGCATCTGTTTCAGTACGTGTTTTCATACAAGGACAGAGGGACGGGACCCATGATGCTTACAGCACAGGTTGTGTGGTTGTTTTCATACCTGCCTGCTAATAAACTTGTGTGTGCCTGACAGAATTGAGCACTCCATGGAAGCCTGACTACCTGGTAAATTATATCCTAGAAGCAAGGTAGTAGGGAAACAGAACACTCTCCCACTTCTAACTTTGGAAGCTACCAGTACTTACCAAAGATAACTTAATAATGGGCATGGGTCTGTTTGCAAAAAGTTTCATGCCCGATCACATGTTGTTTTTCCCTATTAGATTGCCCCTTCTTCCCATCCCTTGTTCCAATTTGTTCCCATCCTTCAAAGCCCAGTTCAAGTGCCCCTCATAGGCAAAGGGTCTCCTGACTATTCCAGTCCTTTTGAAATCCTGTCTGAACTCTTATACCACTTAGAGTTGGACCCACACAACCTAATAAATGGTTTATTATTATTATTTATTTCTCTATTTTTGTATGCATACTTTTAAAAAACAGAACATTTATAAATGTCCTGGACATGGAGATGTATCCTCCTTCCCTTGGAGCTCCTTTAATGTCTGACCCAAAGGTAAGCTCATATTATAGGCTCAGTAAATACTTGCTGACCAGTCAACTTACTTAAAGAGCTAAACCAACAAGCCTTGAGCTTCCTGTATTTGGATTGTGAGGCAACATGGAGGCCAGCTGATGAAGGACTCTGAATTCCAGGCTATGGGTTTAGATTTGGTGGTGGGGAAAACTGGAAGCCATCATAGGTGGTTATTGTTACATTTCCATGTGAAATATGGGGCCAACAGAACAGTCCCAGAACATCTGTCCAGGCTGGAGGCCAACACACATCCTCCAGATGTTACTCAGGGATTTATGAATTCATTCTTCCTGCTCAGTTGGCAAGGAGGTAACAGAGGGATGGAGTCAAGATCCAGGGGGAAAACTGATGAAATAAAAGAGACGTTATAAGGCACACCTTCCGAGAGCAGTCGATTTATAGGTTCTAAACATTGCACTATGAATATCAGCATCTTTTAGAATCTCAGAGTGAGAAAGGGCCCTGAGAGATCATCTTGCCCCACCCCCTGCCCAATGCAGAATTATTAGCTACGGCAGGCAGGCTGCTGTTAATACGGGTCCCCTGGTGCTTCCTCTGGAAAGCTCTGTTTTTCAGAGGTCTCTCCCTCACCTTTATACCCAGTTAGGCTACTGCCCAGAGGAAATTTTCACAGTGCAAATACCTTTTTGTTTTCTTTTGGGCTCGCTTCTTTTAAATCTGTTTTCCTTGCAACACAAAAGCAGGCTGCCCAGGTGGTGTATGTTGTATCTATTTTTCTACCCTCACTTTTCTAATTAATTGTTCCATTTTCAAAGCTGAAACTGGCAGGCACTTATTCCTTTAGAGTCTCTCTATCCTTGCCAAAAACAGCCATGTTAAAAAAAACAATTTTATGACTAGGTTTTCCAAAGTTACAGCCTCTCTCATTCCAACCAGCTTGGCAAGAAGGAAGCCAAAACACAGATTAAGCCATTTTCTCCTCGTTATCGCCCCATTAAGCTTGCAAAGATGCTGTTGAAGCCCAGAGCTTCGTCTACCTGTTCTGGCCAGGGAGCTGGGAGAATTTAGCACCTTCTCCTGAAAGGAGCCGTTTATTCAACGAGTCAGGGGGAGGCTCCTCCTCTCCTGGCTGGAAGAGGCAGCCCCCAGTACAACCTTGGCTGCTCAGAATCCTTGGAGGATTCTGGTGAGGCAAGTTTTCTAGGTAGCTCAGGATGACTTCTTTAGACTTGATAATTCAAAATAATTCTAGTTACTTTTGGAAGAAATTTCTACAAAATATATTCTGCATTTCCACATCTTCTTCAGTAGAGAATCCTAATGATCACTTGATCCTTTCTTGATTGCTGAAGGTCATCTTTCCTGATACCAATCCTCCTGGCTTAAATGAATGATAGCAGTTGGGCAACGCTGAAGGTTACACTCAGAATGCAAGAGATTTTGGATTCTTATATCTGAATATAATAGTTTTTTATGCTTCCTTCCTTTACCATAATCAGTGAATCTACCTTCAATGTGATGTCCTCAAAAGGACATCTAACTTACACACAAAAAATCATGGATGGATCTCAAAATAATTATGCTGAGTGAAGAAGTTGTACAAAAACCAACCAACCAACCAAAAAACTATGGATCCACGTTGTATAATTCCATTTATGTAATACTCTATAGAATGCAAAGTAATCTATAGTGATGAAAGCAAATCGGTGGATGCATGGAGTCGGGGCGGGGTGGGGGAAGGAGTGATTACAAAGGGGCATAAGGTAACTTTTGGGGGTGACGGGTATATTTGCCATCTTGATTGTGGTGATGGTTTCAAGGGTGTACGTACTTGTCAAAACTTATCAAATTGTATACTTCAAATAAGGGTCATTTATTTTATATCAATTATACCTTGATAAAACTATTTAAGTATGTAAACAAATAAATGAATAAATAAAAGCTATATACTCATTCCCTCAAAGTCTCGTGGGAGCACTTGAATGTGAAGGCAGGAGGCGAGCCCTGTGTGGGAAGAGAGAGGCAGAGGGAGGAGGAGGGCAGAACGCAGGGCTCTCTGAGCAGACCCCTCAGCGAGCCGCGGGGAGAAGCACCTGGTCTGTGGTGTGTGGATCTCACCATTTACCAGAGCCTAACTCTGCCACAGGCATGCAGTCATCTCTTCGTGGTATTAACTCTTTTACTCCTCACAAAGACTCCATGAAGTGGAAGTGTACATTTTTTTAACCTATTTTATAGATAAAAGAAAAGAGAGATCAAGGCAAAGTGGGTTCCTAATGTGAGAGGTCACCTAAAACGGACATCCTAAAGATGGTTTCCAAAGGGCCAAGACAGACACACAGAGGTAAGTACATTTATGTCATATTAGGACCAAAATGCTTAAAAACTTTACTTTTAATTCTTCAGTAGGTGTAATAGGAACTTGGTAGCTGCCCCTACAGTGAAAGAAGTTTCAAGAAGTTTAAAAAAAGAGTAATATACAGGGAAGTCCTCAAGGACATAGAAGATGTAACTACTACATGCCACCCCCCAAATATTCGCTATGTGCACTAGTTCCACTGGCTGTTGTTTAAAATGTCTTTAATAAAGGATTAACAAAAAGTTCTCATCCAATAGACAAAGCAAAATGCAATTGCTTTTTGGGTTCCTAATATGCAAACTTACATTTACAGTAAAGGGCAATGACTGTGATTCAATTTTTATATTAGCTCTTCTATTGTATCACTGATTAAATACAAATCCTGAAGCAAACAATTCAGCATTGACCAGGCCTGAAGGGACAGAAGCAAGGGAAGAGGATGTAAAAAAAAACAGAAATATTCCTTTAACCTTAAATTATTAGTTTTTGTAAGAAGAAACTGAGACTAATTGCAGAACTTGTTATGTATCTTTGTAGTGTATCATATACCACTAGGTGCAATAAACTATATATAGTTCTCAGTTTAAAACTGGGCTCAGTCAATCTCAACAGTCACTTTTATCAAGTTAAAGAACCATTTCAAAATATTGTTATGAATAGCTGTCAGTGCTGGGTGGCTTAGTGTGTAGCTCAGTGCCTGGTACCCAATAAACTCTTATTAAATTAATGAATGAAGTCAAGATCCTGTTGCCCAGAATAAGCACAATCGGTCAAGCATTACTCTTTTTTATTTTTTAACAGGGTACATTAAGGACTGATGGGGTACAGGTTGCATAGCTCATTTAGAAGCAGAGCAGGAGTTTATCCCCCTTTGAACTTCCCACGGTCCCTAGCTTGGTGTGGAGCTCCTTGTGCGCCTTCAATAAAGATCCATGGCTTAAGTGATTGCAATTTACTGACTCCATGATTCTTTTTAAGACCAGCGCTGAGACAGATCCTCCCTTATTTCCTATGTGTATTTTAGAATATGAATTACACTGTCAATACAAAATAAATGGCATTAAACTATGCATTGGATTTTAAGAAAGTGCCTTAAAAATGCCTTTCAGATAGTCAGTCGGCCCTGCATTGTGCCTCATTCCCAACTACCTCTTTCCTACTGCAGAGACTCCTATACATTCACTCTTAGAGAAGTTCAGTTGCTGAGTCTATAGCAGGATGCAGTCACTACTACAAATAAGGATTTTTTTCCTCTCTATCTAAATATTTTCATCTCTTAGTTCCAGACCACTTTGCTTGATCCTCTGAGAAGGCAAATAATTTCTTCCATCAATGAATATGATTCCCCAGAAGATATTGATACATTTGGGAGTATAATTTGGCCAGGGAAGAAGATATCCTGAAACCACAAACTGCCCTAAACACTCTATTATTAACAAAGAGAGTAAAGCTGAATTGAGTTGGAGAAAACCGTTGCTGAATGATAAATTGCCAGACCCTGTGTAGCTCAGGAGGTTGCAGCCCATTCACCCCAGCTGCATTATTATGAATTCTCGAGGAAAGAACTCTAAAATGGAAAGTCTACAGTCAGGATTTGAATGGCTGCATTTGCTCCCTAAGGTGGCCTGAATCTTGAGAAACAAGGCTGGGAAAGTCATTCCACACATCTCCCTACACCTGACCCTTCATGTTATTCTCCTCATGCAAAAGCGCATCAGCCAAATTGCTGCCAGTACTTTGATTCCAGTTTAAGCTGTGGATCTAGTGTAGAAACCACAATTCCAGAGACTTATCTGCAGACCAGCAAAGCAGTTGTCAGGCTGGGTAAAGGCTTTGACTCAACCTAGCAATTTTCTTATACCTCTTTGGGCTTTTGTCCTCCTTGAGTTATAGTTATGTATTTGTCTTGTTTCTTCCCTCCTGATATCTTGGAAGCCCCTTGGGAGAATATTCTCCAGCATTCATCCAGGTTTTGATTGTCAGTGGACACATTACATATTTGAAACATGGAATTGACTTCCAGGGAGAAACCTAACAGTATGAAAACAAAGTAACTCCACCATATCTGTTGATGGAATGTCATAGCTGCCCTTCACTTCAGAGAAGTTTTAGAAAAAGAGGAGAGAGTAGACATGGATTTCCAAGGGACAAGGATTTAGCCTCTACAAGTAGCCAAGTTCCTCAGATCCACCCAGCTGCCCTCCATGGGCAGAGACAATGCCCATCACTGTTAACCCCACCCACCATCTGTACAGAGGAAGCTCTGAATGTGGGCTATCACCAATGACTAGAAGAGATTACTTCATATTTACAGATAAAGATATGGTATATGCTTTAAAATATTCCAGAGAAACAAGACTTTGTTTGTTTTTGTGATTTTGGTGGTGGTGAGGAAATACATGAAAAGAGAATGCCAGAATGTGGACAGTTGTTCAAGGTGGGTGATGGTATGGGAATATATTATTCTATTTTTGTGTATATTTGAAAGATTAAATATTTTTTTAGAATTTTAGGTGAAAAGTAAGAAAAGAGAAATTTACTTCACCACCACCCTTAGAAACTGGCTGAGGGAGGGAAGAGCAGCTTTCTTCTGCTTGTTAGAATTTTTATGTCATCTTAAAATGATTTTGGGTGTGTTTAAGAGGATATTACAGGAGGCTTTTTTTAGGTCTTACGTCACTAGGGCCCCAAATCTGAGAACAAAGGGAGTCAGTACCCATGTATTCTAAAATGGGTTGCCTGTATGTCTGTGCAGTAGTTGCTAGGAAGGTGGCTATTGTGGGTTGGATTGTATCCTCCAAAAAGATATGTTGAAGCCCTAACCCCAGGTACCTGTGGATGTAACCTTATTTAGAAATAAGTTCTTTGAAGATGAAACTTAGTTAAGGAGAGGCCATACTAGATTAGGGGGGGACCCTAAATCCACTGACTGGCGTCCTTACAAGAAGAGGAGATGAAGCACAGAGACAGGCACAGAGGGAAGACCATGTGAAGACAGAAATTGGAGCGATGCATCCACAAGCCAAGGAATGTCACGGATTGCTGGCAACAACCAGAAGCCAGGAGAGAGGCCTGGGACAGATTCTCCCTCAGAGTGTCCAGAAGGAACCAACTCCACTGACCCCATGACTTCAGACTTCTATTCTTCAGAACTGTGAGAGACTAGATTTCTGTTGTTTCAAGCCACCCAGTGGTAATTTGTTATGGTGGCTCTAGGAAACTAACATAGTGGCCAAACACTAATTCTGCTGCCCAGAGACCATGACTCCTTCCTCTACCATATAAGGTGGGGCTTTATGAGAGAGAAGGCTGGGGAGAATGGATTTCTGTAAAGAGAGTTTCAGGGATCTGTGACTCCTCCCCCTCAACTCCCCACATTCAACTAGGTCAGAGAGCTTCCAGAAGCTGCCAAGGAGCTTGATTTGTATCCCCTGGATTTTGGACAACCCAGAGCCTGGTACCTGATTCCCTTCTGAAGATGTCCAAAAACTGCAGCAGCCTATGATGGCTGAGGAAGGAGTGGAGACTGTGCTGGCTTCCAGGTATTTCCTGTGGGTTAGAGGAAAGGCCAGTGGATTCTGCAGAAGATGGCTCAGCATAAGCCCTTTTGAAAGGACCTTGCTCAAGAACTTTGTCTGCCAGGATGAGAAAGACATACAGAAAGATTTGACATGAGCTTTACCACCAGCAGGGAAAGCCCAAGTTGTTCAGATAGAGGAGGCATCATGGTGCTTATAAACAAGTCAGGGTTGGACCTCAGAGGAGATCAACAAAGAACTCAGAAGAGTGCCCCAAGAGACAGAGAGCCAGTGTTCGTTCACCTGACACAAAAAGGGTCCAATGTGGTAGAAGGAAAGAACTTCTATTACAAGTTGTGCTCTTTTCCTCAAATACTCTTTCCTCATTGTAGACAGTCTAGGGGGTCAGGGAGTGCAGAAACAGACTCTATCAAGAAGAAGGTGGGATGAGGAAAATATACAGAGCAGATTTCTCCCACTTCTCCCCGAGGTCTGGTGGAGTGGAGCTTTTCACCACTTTTGACCTAATATTCTAATTCCTGAACATGAGACTGTTTGTTGATATCTAGTGACTTGGAAAAGTGACTTGGAAAACTGAGGGCTCTGAGCTATCACCAAAGATGGAGAAAGCCAGTGGCAGGAAGAAATTAATTTGGTTCCTTCCTACATCCTCTTCAGTCCAAGCTTGTCCAGTAAACCAATTACACTTGCTAGTTTTACCTTCTCTAAAATAGTATAAGCTGCCTAATGGTGAGAGTGATGTCATGTATGTCTCTAGTTATTTCACCCAAATGTCTAATAGAATCTTGGACACAGAAATATGCAGCAATAATTTTAGCTAGTTATATATTTCTTACTTTCCTTGGATTTTATGATATATCACAATATCTATTATTCATATAATTTTTGAAAATGTGTGAAACACTTCTGTGTTTGTGGATGTGTGTTATAGGTAATTTTATTTTCTCAACAATCACATAAATTCAGGAAGGCAGAGATTATCCCAAACTTCTAGCTCAAGAAGTAAAGACTCAGTTTCTCTAGCTAGTGAGTGGCCATGAAAGACTCGAGCCATAGTCTTCTTATTTCAAAACCAATGCTCTTTTTCTCCAACACAAGACTTCCTAATGGTTTGGGGAGGAAAGGTCTTAGGAGTCCAAGAGTGAATGATAAACAATTATACTGAGTGCGAAGGAAAAGACTTACCTGACTGCATTACATCCATGACCTCACATCTGTGTACAGAGCTGGAAAAGGGTGCATGTGTGCTCATTCATGAAGCCCATTCATGAAGCCCATATCCATGTTCCCATGTCCTACTTGGGGTGGATGGGCAACCTGCCTTACCCAGTAAATCATCCATCACTCAAAGACAGGGGCCGTGGCTAACATTCCTAGTCCATCCCTCCTCAGACCTGGCAACCATGCACTATCGTAACTCATGTACAGAAATGTTTTTCCAGTTTCCCATTAGAAGGCCATGTGCTCTGAAATGCAGCTTCAAGCCTAATGATGAATTTTCCCCAAGCCACCCACACTCCTTTGCCTGTGACCAATTGCACAACTTCAAATCCAGCTGGCCCAGCTTAGGGATGTGGTTGGAAGCCAAAAAAAGAGTTTGTCTTGATGCAACACAACCATGAAGAGTCGCAATCATAGCTCTGGGTTCCCTAGTCCCTTGCTTGATCCCAGTGAGTGAGCTGGCTATGATATCAGCTCTGTTTACTTTCCAGGTTTCAGCTCATAGCCAAAGGCTCATCAGCCAACCTGGATATGACCCAACTTTAGTCACTAGAATCCAAAGTTATTTAATTCTTTGAGCCTCAGTTTCCTCATTTGTAGAATGAGATAATCATGTCTTCTTTGCTGAGCTGTTATGAAGATTAAGGAAGATTATACATGTAAAGCACTTGTCACTGTGCCTAGCACATAGTATGATCTCAATAAACGGTGACAATGATAATAATAATGGTATTAAAGTATAAGTATTACTTATTATATTTCAAACCACGATGGCTTGGAATCTGAACTGACTATCTCTCTAGTTGAAATTATCAAAGTTTTCTTCAGGTCCATGCAAATTTAATGAGCTAAAGTGTCAAATGCTCCATTCTATTGACTTTTTTTCCCAAATTGACACCTACTACTAGTCAAGCACTGTGCTGGGCACTGAGGGAGTTACAAAGAGGAAGAAGACACACTTCCAGACTTGCAGAAACTTAGACTCTCACAGCAGAGACAAGGCAGACACATTTTAAACCGTTAGATGACAATACAGTCTGGTGACAGACTAGCAAAGTGAAAAAAGCCTTTCTTTCCAATCCCAGTAAAACATGTCCCTCCTTAGAAGTTATCCCAGCTGTCAGTCATCAGCTTGGGCGCCCAGGGCCCAAACATGTATCTAAATGGGAGCTACTTTGGGACACAGGCTGTTGTCATCTGCAAATTGATGTTCATCTGAAGGTCTGTTAGGTAGGAGGAAGGGGGTCATTGTAGAGGCTTGGGTGCCACCAGCGTACACACACACACATCATCCCCAGGGGTCCCCAAGGTTAGTCTTTTTGAAATCAGCTTGCTCACCATCTTGCAAGAAATATATAATCGTATGGCCGATTTCTCCAACATAACCTGCATGATACAGAAGAAATGCTACCTTGCCAAAGGAACTAAAATATTGGCAATCAACATGTCTCCTCAGACCTTGTCAAAGAGCCATAACTGTAACAAAATAAACAAATAGATGATCAAAACATTCCTTTGCCCTTTCCCCTCATTTGTCTCTCTATTTTTTTTCACGTTGAATGCTCCATTAGAGTGTAGAAAATTTCAGTTTTCTCCAGCTCTGGAAAAATCGTTAGGCCCTTCTGCTGGTCGGCTTTGGAAACATTTGGAACAAATTATCTCTACTTTTGGAATCTGAATAAAGGAATGTGAGCCTCACTGGAGAAATGTGAAATCTAGGGTGGGATTCACAAAATGTTTTAAGGTTTGCTTTTGCACACATACTTTTTTTCGAATTTGTTTGGGTTTGGAACATAGTATAAGAAAAATAAGAGGACTTGCAATGGACTTTCAATGTGCTTTCCGTAATTCCTTTGCTTTTCACAAACGCATGCGCCCCTCCCCCAGTGCTGTATCATCACCCCTCAGTAGCTTCCCGTTTTTAATGTCAAGCCTGTGCTTCTTACATAACATGAAATCCACCAGTTAGGGAAAAGCGAGAGGAGGGAGATTTAATCTTGACCCAATCTCATATAAACCTTTTGTTATGCTGCCAACTTCACGTTGTCCAAACACTCCTCCCAGAAGTTGACACAGCCCCCTGAGGGAGTAACAGAGACTTCATGAATCTCAGTACCGAGTTGTCTTATCTGAGCCCCAGTGCAGCTCTATCCCAGCAACTTCAGTCCCACTCGAGCCCTAAAAAGGTTCTGACAGGGCTGATTTCAGTCTTATGCTGCTTTCCAAGACTTTGCCCATCTTTTCTATCCCTGGTCCTTTGTTTAGTGTTCATATTTAGTGATAACAGGAAAGAGGGCTTAAGAGGCGGAAAGAAGACACAGACATCTTCCTTGGGCCACAGACTGCTTCTAAGACATTCCTCCTGGGGTTTCTAGGCCATACTCGCTTCTTGCTGTGCAGGCACAAGCACCTTCAGGAAGAGAAGGTGCTCATTTTCACAAAAGGTGCCAAAATCAGGAGGGTAGGGAACAGAGAGTTCTAGAACTTCTGCTTCAGAAGGGGGAAAATCCTTACGGAGGACATTTTTCTCCCACTTTGTTTTTCCAGTTACTAGGAGAGCTATGGTGACAGCACCTGCTTAATTTTCTGGACAGTATGTTTTCAAAATTCTCTTCAGTTATCTCTGTACAAAGATATTTGTCATATCACATCCATTTTTAGTTCAGAAAAGTGTGGAAACAGTATTTCTATAGTTTCTGAAGGCTCATTCAGAGTTTCCCTAAGAACTCACCAAATTTCATCCTTTTCTTCCCTCATCCCTACCCCCACAGCCCAGTTAGGTAAATATGCACCAGATCCAACAAAGGACATGATAAAAATGCCAGGTTTAGTTCACCCACTGAAGAATGGATACACCCAATGTGGTATATAGATTCAATGGAATATTATTCATCCTTTAAAAGGAATAAAATTCATACATGTGCTTTAACATGGATGAACCTTGAAAACATTATGCTAAGTGAAATAAGCCCAATACAAAAGGACAAATATTGTATAATTTCACTTATATGAGGTACCTAGAATAGGAAAATTCATAGTGACAGAAAGTAAGGTTTACCCGGGGCTGAGGGAGGGGAGAAAGAGGAAATAGGAGGTTACTGTTTTATGTGCTCAGAGTTTCTGTTTGGGCTGATGAAAAGTTCTGGACACGGATAGTGGTGATGGCTGGTGACACTGTGAATATACTTAATGCCCCTGAATTTTTCCCCTAAAGATGGTTAAAATGGTAAATTTTATGGTATGTATATTTTATCACAATAAAAAAAATGTGTAGGGGCTATTGGTTTGGGGACACTTATTACTGGAAAGAGAGCCCCAGATGCACATTTTTTGGGTATAAAGAAATACATTAATTACATACAGCTGCTATCATGTAGATGGAATCACCATAATAGAAAATTGTGCTGTGTAGAAACTTACTGCAATCCAGGACATTTTGGACAGAGCATCTTTTATTAAGAGTAGGACTGGATAACCCTCCACACATTGTTCCTTCAAGAATTTCCTAATGAGGCTTCCTACACTCTAGACAGGAACTGAGGGTAGGAAATTTGTAGACCCTGCCTTAGATCTGCTTATTCAACATGCAACATGAAAGAGACCTGCTCGGAAGGAAGATCTGCCTTCATTTCTTAGCACTTGGGTTCAGAAAGCACAAGAACTAGAGCTCCACCCTTTTATATAGTAACCCTGCTCACTAATAAATGGGGCCAACTGAGGACCAGTCATCACTGTTCATGAGGATCACAGCCAACTCTTCAGACTGAGAAGTAAAACCTGTGAGGATCATGCATTCAGGTGGAAAACGCTTCTAATAGAAAATTGTGGTTCTGGGAATTTTACCCACATCAGGCACATTTTGGATAGCACATTTCTTATAATTTTTCTTTCTGGCCAGCAAGAAGCAAAGCATGGTTTAAAATAAATAACACCATCTTGGCAGTCCCCTCTTAATTTGGAAAGATGTAGGAAAGTGTGAAAAAAGGCCACCCAACTAAGCATCGGGAGGCAGGGTTTGGAATGCAGACTCTTCCATTGCATATGCCTCTGGGTTAATCACATCACTGCTTTAACCCTCAGCTTCTCCACAGGACAAATGAAAGGCTGGCCTAGAGCAGTGGTGGAAAGCAAGGTGGGCTTCGAAGTGTGTTCTAAGAAGTACTGATGTCTGGGATCTCATTCCCACTTAACCGATTCAGAATTTGTATGTGTGGATTGGGGGGATGTGTAGCAATAAGTTGGGGAGTTGGGAGGGTAGCACACACATATAAGTTTTGAAAACAATTCCCCTGACAATTCAACATGCATCCCTCCCTGGTTAGCATAAACTGATCAAAGTTATAGCTAAGGTCACTTTCAGTTCTAATATCCCTAAGATTTTATATATATATATATATATATAAAAGACTGAAACCCCACAAAGACCATTAAATGCGGCTGTTACAAGGATCAAATGAGAAAATAATGCATATGGATGTCCTAGAATACAGTGCTATACAAATGTAAGCAATTATTAGGGCTCCCATAATTCTGTGCATTATCCAAGTGGTTCATCAAATATTAACCAAATCCTCTTAGATTAGAAATTCTGCAATGGCAAGTCTAGAGAACAGGATCTACACTTGGCACTTTTCTTTGAGTTTCTCCTCATGAGAGCATTTACCAGTGTAATAATATCCTTATTTGTTTTCTGATAATGTGAATGCATATAAGTCAAAAGAGGACAAACTAGACGTGTACCCATTTCCCAGCAAAAGTGAGCCATGAAAAGCCTGGATTTATCTAAAATTTGCCCATTTTTCCCAGCTCAGAAGCTGTGTGTATCCTGAAAATTTCTGGTCTTACCAAAGAGGTGTATCATTTTATTGTTACCATCCTGTCCCCAGAAGGTGATATTCATCCCCATGCCTTGGCTTTTAGAATGACCTCTGAGGTGGAGTTGGTTAGCATGCTACAAAGGATGCAAGTCTCTGCCTAGAAACCTTCATTTCCATTGAGTTAATGAGAGGGCTGTCACCTAAATTTTCATTGTTTTAAGAGCAAGTGGAGGCTGACAGTTTCCTTTCAAGCTTGAATGATGAAGAGAAAACATCCCACAGCCTCATCTGGCTGCCTTGCTGCGAGGTAATGAGCCCTGTGCAGCACCCATCTCTGCTAGACTGGGATGACCTTCTGTCTGGTAATGCATCAGGGAAGAGTGAAAAATGCACTGCAGGCCCCGCCAACAATTCCCCCACGACATGCTGAATGTGCCAAATGGTTTAGTAAATAGATCTCAAGTTACGTGTTGAAACATATTCCAACATATTGCAACAGAGCATATCTCAATCTAAAGGTCATGCTTTACTTTGCAGAGACCCTGATGAAGGGGTCTGGTGGCTGGCTGGAAGGTGAATGTCATGGAGATGAGGGTCAGGGGAGAGAATATTTGTAACGTTTAAAAACAAATTTCACAACCTTCCCTGGCTAATTGCATTCTATTCTCAGTTCAGACAGGGAATTTTATTTGCTGCCAGTCTTTGTTCCAAGATTTGCTGGAGTTTCTTGGGATAGGGTAACAGCTTGGGGTGGGGAGGTGGGAGGCTGGGCTGCGTCCTGCAAAAGCTGGGAGAGTGTAACTGAAGGGGTGAGGCCAACATGGAGTTCAAAAGGCTCCAACTTTCCCGACTTCTTCCTTTCTCTTTTTCTTTTTCTTTTTTTTCTTTTTGATGTTGGCTGTTTATTTCAACTTTCATGACTTCTTGTTTTCTTTGCCTTTAGAGGCCTTGGGAGAGGAATAAAGGAGGACTTAGTGATGTGAATCTGCCTTAAAATAATTGCTGGAGATTGCTTGGGTGCAGAGAAGAGTAAAAAGATTGAAAAAACTGGGATCAAATCTGGTCTGGCAAGTACTGGGAATCAGTGGCTGACTCCATGGTATGGTTTGAAAAGTGCCTGGAGAAGGGACCTCCTGAATCCACCATTATTGGCTTCACTACTAAGGATCCTAAAAAAAAGTGTTTTACTTTGATTTGATGGATACTTTTTGAACGTCTATTATGTTTCTAATGATGTATGGTATCAAAAGGTCAATACCTATCTCCAAAGAGTTTACTCCCATTTGAGAGATGGGCACATAGTCCACTACTCCCACTAAGCATATTGCTTTCTTGTGCTTTCAGATTATAATATCACTCACATTTTCTCTTTTGCCCTCCTCCTCACTGCCATAAAACTCGAAATCTCTGGATCTGCATTTTAATCAAGAGTGTTAAGTGTAGTTCAACGGACATCTTTGAGAACGACAATGAAAAGGGAAAGAAAAACCTGTTACTTCCCAAAATTTATTAGTTCAAAAGCCCGAGAAATCATGGTGTTTTTGGTGGTGGGAGGAGGGAGTCAGGCTATATACTGGTGTTTGGAACCTGTCCTGGCAAACAAGTCCATTGAGATAACTTTAATTTATTTGGGTGGCTGTGTAGCAACACCACTCTGAAGAAGGAAGTACCTGGATGCTGTGGAGAATGACAATTTCCTAGAGCTCAAACCAATACAAAGCAGAATTTGGAAGAGTCATAATGGAAGTAAAAGCAATCAAAAGGAGAGAGAAAACCATGGTTAGATTCAGGACTTTGTACTTATTGAATCTCCATTTCTTTCTAGCTGTGAGCTGAATGTTTGTGTCTCCCCCAAATTAATATGTTGAAACCTAATTCCTAATGTGCTGGTATTAGTAGGTGGAGTTTTTGGAAGGTGACTAGATCGTGAGGGTGGAGCCCTCAGGAATGGGATTAGTGTCCTTTTAAAAGAGACCTCAAAGAGCTCCTTCTGCCATGTGAGGACACAGGGAAAAAATGACCATTATGAAACATAAAGCAGACTCTCACTGGACACTGATTCTGCTGGTGCCTTGGTTGTGAACTTCCCAGCCTCCAGTACTGTGAAAAATAAATTTCTATTGTTTACTAGCCACCGGGTCGGTGGTATTTTGTTATAACAGCCTGAGTGGATTAAGACACCCCTCTTCTTCCCATTGCCCTTCCCAAACTTATTACATCTTTATGGGCAAATACTTTAAAGGGGGGATATGGTATCTGGATGAGAACAAGACTCTAAAAGATGGTATTTAACACAAGAAGTGGCTTCTGGGGAGAGGCTTGACACAAGAGTAGGGAGAAATCATTGGGAAGCTGAGTGGACAAAATTTGTTATTTTGCAGTTCTGTTAATATTTTGCACTTCACTGAGGTTCTTGTTCCAACAGTATCAAAGTGTTTGCATTAGTTATAATGCATTAAGGAACATACGTAGAATTTATGCAGCAAAATCCCCAAATCCCTTGGTTCCCATCATCATTTGTTTACCCTGTAAACAGTCTTGTGGTGTCCATAAATTCTGAATTACACACCTCAAGGCCACTATGCATTAAGATGCAGCCAGGTGGTATTTTTACTTGTTTGTTTTGTATTTATGTTAAACAGAACCAAAAGAAAATCATCTCAACTTGACATTCATCTCTGTTATCTAATTTTATGTTTCAAAACAATTATTAGAAAAAAAGTCTGTGTGATCTTCAGTTTATCAATTCAAGCACCGGGGATAACTAATTATGTAGGATGACTTTTGAGGTACTTTCAAATCTAGGAGGCTCAGGTTCTCTGATACAGTACAATAGATAAAGCACTGGGCTGGAAGTCAGGAAACCAGGGTTCCAGGCCAACACTGCAAACACATAGCTGTGTGAGCTTGAAAAGTAGACTTGAGGAAGACTCTTTTGCTCATCCATAAAGTGGGAGAGGAATGGAACAGATATCTCATTACAGATCAACCCAATATTCCTGGAGAGGCTGAAAAAGAAAGAGGGGAATTTCCTAACTGCATGTGGGAGAAGAGGAGGAGGTAGATCAGAAAATGACATTTTCTGACCTGAAGTGTTATGAATCTACCTGAAAGGTCAAACAAATGCGTAACATTTATCAGATCGATTGTGCTCACTTTGATGGGACATTCCATGTCAGCACATACTACAGAAGTCTCATTCCAACCTTCCGTGTGGAGTTGATGTCTTTAGCCAATTGTCAATGTGCCCACCTTTTGAAATATTCCTTTAAGCCCTCAATTAATGCTCACTAATATTTCTTATTTTGAAATAAGAGTTGATGTTCTAAGTTGATATTTTTCCCAAATGGCCACAATCTCCAAGCTCTAGGTTCTAAGCAAGTTAACCTAAACAACATGCATTAGCACTAAATTGTATGATTTATCCTATCGACAAATGTAAGGTATGTCAATCTCAACCAGGAGGACAATTTTGCAGCTGGATAAAATTAATGAGATAAAAGTATTCCCCATTTATTCCTACTTTGAGCTCCTCCAAAATAAGCCCTAGAGAATGGACTGTTTTATTTTCTGAAATCAAAATCATCTAAATGTTCAAATATGTGTCTGCCATCAAAACCATCACCAATAGATCAGAATGATGCTCCTTATCTCACCTTGTTTCTCACCACCATGTCCCTGTCTCATCCTAAACCACGAAACAAAACAAAACAAAACATTGGACTGGCCAAGTTTTCAATGACTCAACTGATAGGGCGTTATAGAATCAGCCAGAGAGAATATGCCAAAACCTCTTCATCTTCCTCCTGCCTGGTGCCCTTTGGGAATCTCTACAAATGTCCCTCTGATCTTTGCAGCAGCTCTAAAAATAGCAGATGACTGCTCAGTACAGGTGCTGTTTGTGAAAATGTTCTCCTTGCATTTAGCCTGCCTGCCTCAGTGATTAGTACTCTGTAGATACTCAGCATCCCCTGGACTCTGCTGTGTCAGCTCTTCTTTATAATAGTGCAGGAGCTGGAGGATAATTCCGGGACTGCTGTTTCTAGGGACTCTCTCTTTCCCTCAGAACACAGAGAGGGCTTTCTTCCTCTCTCATCCCACATTTAGGGCTTCATGCTCCAGAACAGCCTAGAGGGAACCTCAAAATGAGTCTGTTGACTACAGTGCCCCCCAGAAAGTACCAGATTTTTCAAATACATCTTTCTATATAGAACTGGCACACATGGGTGGGGAATGAAAAATCAGGAGGCTAAAAGTGTAGTTCTGTTCCTGGCTATTGTTCTTTGCGGACCTTGCAGTAATTATGTTCGTAAAATCATAAGATGATATCTCCTGACAGAAGCTCAGAGGTCATCTAGTCTGGGGTTGTTGAGCCTTAGCGTGCTTCAAAATGTTACCTGGTAAGCTTGTTTCAAGTGCTGATTTTCATGTTCACCCCCATAATATTCTGATTCAGTAGGTCTTGGGAGGAGCCAAGGGATCTACCTTTACAGACATGGACCCAGATGATGTGAATGCAGTTGATCCTCAGTCTAAATAGTGAGAAACGCTTCTCCAAATAATTCTCTTATGCAAAGATAAGGAAAGTGAGACCCAGGGTGTGGAAGGCGTTCTCGAACTCGGGCTGCGTCTAGAGCCCTGGTTCACTATCTTCTTGTCCACAGTTCTCTCCATATGAAATTACATGGTCTCCATTCAGTTCAAGCCCATGAACACTGGTGATGCAATATTCATGCAGGTGCTGTTGAAGTCCAAGTCCAAAAGGCACTTTCGGACAAGAAGGCCGCTTTCTGTCCTGACAGTGAGTGGCAGGTGTAGCCATATGTCCCGACCACTGAATTTTCGTGGTTCCTTGGGCCAGCCATGGCACTTCTCTAAGCCTTATATTTCAGAAGTAGTGTAACAAACCAGATGCCCTTTCTTACCTTACGATGGCAATTGATGTGACATAGCTGCAAGTACTTAAGCTGTGTCTTTAACTGTGACTTAACTGAAAGTCCAGAACATTTCAGCTTTGATCTCTCCCATGATTCTTGCCAGGCTCAAAAGATCCAGTGCCGGGGTCAATGCACCACAAGTCAAGGTCAGCCTGATGCACTGCAGGAGATCAGTAGCCCTAGTCTGTGACTGACAGGGAAGTAGGAAGATACGCTTGCCAAAAAATACAGACCATCATGACTGTGGGTAATTTCTCCACCAGAGAGTCATGTCTTTGGAGAATAAGCCCGTTTGGGTTTTCTTTCTTATCACCCCATGTGAATTAGTTTGTGTTCTGTGAATCGTGTAATCAGGATACATGGGAATTCTTGGCCCCGCCTTGGGGAAAGGATACTGTTCGAGGGTCAAAGGGTACAAATTTTTGAATTCAAACCTCTTGGAAACTGAAAGCTACACCAAATATTAGAGATCATCTAGACCAAATATTGAAAATATTAAGAATGATTTCACTACCTTACTTACCTCACAGGTCCAGAAATAAGAGATAAAGCACATAAATAAGATTCATAAATGTTTAAAAGGCTGGGCTTATGGAAGAAATTTTTAATATTTTTGCAACAATTATTAAATAGACTAGAATAGTACTCTAGAAAAACCAGACTAGAAAAAAATGGGGGGGCATAGAAATCAGCATTTGAAACTAGGAGACTAGGCCAGTTGGGTGAATTTGCCTGAGGTGTCACAGCAATTTAATAGCAGAGTCTGGTCTCCTAACTCCTGGGGAGAAAGCTTTTTCTAAGACATCAGTCACAGATTCCCCAGTTTGGCAGAGTATCAAACTGACCACAGGATGAACTATGTTTCTCTCCTCTCTTCATGCATCATAAGAAAAAGCCCACTAGCTGTTTATGTTCTGATTGTACCATAGCAAATGAAAACACATGGAGCTTTGGGGAAAAAACAACATGCTATTGAAGCTCCTCATCTACAACTACTCCCCCAGCACAGTGATTGAGGTAAGTAAGCACAGTTTGATGATGTTGGGACTGTGGGCAACTGTAGATCAAGTGTGCCTCTCAGGGGACCTGGGCTAAGAGAACGAGGTGCTCACTGGGATAAGGTGTCTGACCCAGGCAAAGTCTACAACCAAATTAGCCTTCAGAAGCCCAGTTTGACTCATTCATTCATTCAACATATACTTATTGAGTATGGCCTAGGTGTCAGATACATGCTGGGCATTAGTGATTGGATGAAGGATAAGACGGCATCTTCCTGGTGTTATGGCCTGCAGATGGTGCACACAAATTAACAGACAGTCCCCATCAAGCTTCATGTGTGAGTGGTACATGAGGGGGTACAGAGAAAGTGTAGCCACCCAAGACTGGGAGGTGGAGAAGACACCAAGGAAGTCTCCCCCAAAGAGCTATTAAGCGCCAGACACTATGTGAGATATTAGGAATGTAACAGACACTGCCATCAAGAGGCTTCCTCTCTAGACGAGAAGACAGATATGCATAACAGGGTGATATACGCTGTCATAAGAGTGGGGCAACCCTTCTGTTCTAGGTCAGCACGGAAGGAGGAATTGTAGGGCTGTGCATCATCAAGAAGAACATCTTTGGAGTGAACCTCAAAGCATGAGAAGGAATTTACAAAGCACAAAGAGATGATTGGAGCCATAAAGAGGTCATAAAGAGGAGCTGGATCACCTGTAGAGACTGGAGGTTGGGGTCAAAGATGGGTAGAATCATATGGGTGAGAGGTGTTCTCCCACTATGGGGTTTCCCTGAGGAGTGAGGAGTGTGCACAGAGATGGCAAGACCATCTCCACACTCTTCAACTGAGAGGCAGGTTCTCCAGTCCCTTCGACAATGTCCTCATCCTGAGGTGCTCAGGTGCAGCTCAAAATCTGGCTGTGCAATCAGCCTTTCCTGGGACTCCCGGAGGCCTCCTTGGAAGCTAGCATGCTGAGTGGAACTGAGTGATACCCACAGCCGGTGGGGGGAGGACCTGCCCAGGAGCCAGGAGCACAAGGTGTGGGATCACAACGTAAGACATGGACCTCAGGCTGACTACAGTCATATCAGGACACTACTGCCCTCCCTTCCACCCTAGGTGCCCAGGTACTCAGACCAGCTCTCTCTGAGGGTCACCAGGGCCAGCATCTCCCCCAGACAGTATCATCTCCCCAACATCCCCTTCAAACAGAGGCAGCTGGAATAGTGGAAATGGCGTAGTGCTTGTCACCATACAAACCTGGGTTCAAATCCTGAGGATTAAACGGGAAGTCATATGTGAGGGACCCAATGCTCCCTTGGGCTCATAAAGGGCCCCATAAATGGCAGGAATAGTTTTATGTCCTCACCTATCTCCTTGGCCCTAAAGGATAGTCATCAACTATTCTCTAACCAATAAGGTGTTAATGACTGATATTGGACAAATGTGTTTTCCACCTTAGAGATGTTTTAACAGAAGATTTCTGAAATCACTATGACTTAACTCTAAGGAATAGCTATCTAGTGGTAGATCTGTAACTAGCAAGGAAACCCAGTTTTGCACGGAGAAGCCTATTCTAAATGCCTTAGATCTGAGTGTCTACTCTCAGGACTGTCATCTCCCCATCTTCAGAGTAGTGAGTCTCAAGGCTAAGACTTGCCTTGGGGCTTGTATCTGAATCAGAGTCTAACATGCTATTTCCCCCCACTTTGAAACTGCCCCTTGTTACAGGGCATCATGGGTGGTTAGAACTAGAGCTTGTCATAGCTCTCAGGTGGGGCAGGGCTACTTCAGGAGGCTGTGCAGGTGGCAAATGGTATCTCCTGGGTTGGAGAAGGGCAGAGGACCCCAACTTAGACTCACATTTTAAACTTAGAGAGCAATAAAGGGGAGCATGGATCAAAGGCCAGCGAATGTACTCCATGCACTAATGTCTCCATGCCCTGTACATATGGACATGCTGGGCAGGGTTTAAAGGCCTTTCTTAAAAATGGTACCTACTGTATATGGTATCATACTGCAGACCAGCTCACTTGAGTAGAATGAGTATTGTCAGCTGCCCTGACCCTGTGCCCATGAACTCCTCGCAGCTGAAGCTTGTCCCTCAGGAGGGCAGTGGGCTGGAACACACGTCCCAGTATTTGCAAAGGCAGCCCAAACCTGAACCTTTCCTCACAGAACAGGGAAGGGGCAAACCGCTTTGCCTAGATGTTTCTGGCTGGCCCTTCCCAGGGCCAGGCGGGATCCCAAGCCTGCCCATGATGTATCTGTCCTTCAGGTCTTTGTTGCCACCTCCTCTGTGCTCAGAGCCAGCTGCCTCCCGCTCCTGGAAGCCTGCCAGCATCGTCCTCCAAAGAGGCGCGTCTCAATCAAGTTATTTATTCACCTAATCAAAAAGGAAATAATGTATACAATTTACAGTCTTCCCAGGTCCTAGCTCCGGCGGAGGCTGGGGAGGGGAGACACAAATGGAAGCAAAGCTCTCCAGGGGGGGTCTCTGTTGGCCCAGTGGCCCCCTCTTTCGAGAGATGAACCATAAGTCCCATTGTCCATATGGTCCAGAAGCCCCTGCTGTTTTCGAAAGAAGAAAATGGACAAAGCAAGAGGCCAAGCTCAGACTGAAGCTGTGGATAATGTCATAGAAATAAAGCAGGGGTTCAGACAGAAGGGGAACCATCTGCTAGCCCTAGGGCATTCAGAGTGTGGGGCCCAGGGGCTCCAGAAACCCAAAAGGGGATGGCAAAGCTGGAGGCACACAGCTGGCTGACTTGGCTACGTGTGTTTCTCTAAGCCCCCATGTTTCTTTCTGCCTAGGGGTTCTGACCAGAAATTATTCCATTCCAGATCCCAATCTTTTTGTGTTTCACTAGCTCTTGCCCATCTTTCAAATCTCAGCTAAAATGACACTTTGGAAGGGAGGCCTTCTCTGACCTTCCCATCTAAATCAGGCCCCCCGCTATTCTCTCTCACAGCATACAGATCTTTCTCTCCCTAACATTTTACTCTATAAATTATTATATATAGCCATTTGCAAACTTATTTGCTTAAGGACTAACTCCCTCAGTGAACTATAATCTTCACTGGGGCAGAGACGGATTTCTCTTGAGATATTTAGGAGCTTAGTGCCATGCCTTGCACATACTAGATGCTCAATAAATATCGCTTGATATTATGATGTAATGTGAGTATGTATACCCTGGGTTTTAACTATCTTTTCAAATGCTTTATCTGTCTATCTTGATTGTAAGTTCCCTGAACAAGAGGGGATGTGTATCTCATAGTGCTTTATATTCCCACAGAGCCCAGCAAGCTCAGTTATAATCCAAGGTGGTTTTAATACTAAAGCAATAGTGCACATAGCCAGGGTTGGAAGAGACACTAGAATGCAGTGGTCCAGAGCTCAGACTTGGGAATCAGCTGGACCATGGTTCAGATTCCTTAGCATCTTCGAGTTTTAGTTTTTCCATCAGTAAATAAAGGAATGCTTCAATTCATAGTTTTGCTGTGAACATAAATGAGGAAACCATGGTTAACTCAGGGCCTAGAGAACCCTCCTCAAATGGGAGCTTTCAGGAGCTAGCATTTGGGAAGAGAATGCATGGGTTAGTGTTGGCTATTTCAAGCTAACTTCATGGAGGAGAGGCCTTGAACTGGTTCTGGAAGGATGGAACAGGCTTGGGAATTGGCAGTTCTACCCAGAGAAGCTCGGCAAGATAACAAGTCACTCAGGTCACACGTGTAAGTTGTTGACCTCACAGGGCAGAGCTGTGTTCTTCTTGTCTCTTCATCTCAGAATTCTCACATTTGTAGATGTCCAAAGGTCTAGGGAGGTCCAAGCACCACGAAGACTCTAGAATTCAGGCTCTCTCAGCTTTAGAAAACCCTAAGGAAAAGAAGCCTTTGCACCGGATCCTCAGGAGCGCTCAGGAAGTCAGTTTCTTTGCAACATACATCACCAACCCAACTTTACATGTTAGAAGCTTTCAGATGCAGAACGGGCTGATTCATTTAGTGAAATGACCAGCCGTGCTGCTTAGACAAGCCACCGCACCTGCCCTGATGGACCGCTGGGGTCTGTGTTACTCCTGCTCTGACTGGCCCTTCCCTCTGCTTACCCTCTTGGGCACTGCTGTGGCAGGCAGCCTCCTGGCAGCTGTCATTTACTCTGCCTTGGAGGGTCTTTTTGGATTGACACATCAGGTAGCTCTTTCTTGGGCTTTCTCAGGAAGAAAGCTGGATACAGAGCCCACAGGAACCTGCTAAAAATTGTGAGGTCAGAGAAGTTGCCTTGAGTATCCTCCTACCCCCTTCTATTGTGTCCTTCTCCTCTGTTTCTCTTTTGTTCCACAGCGTCCAAGCCAGGGAAGAGGAGAAATGGGGTGGGGAGGGAGGGGGCACCTGCTCCTCCCAGGGTCTCTGAATGTAAACCCCCTACTTCTTCCAGAAAGCAGGCACAAAGAGAAGTCCACTCCTGAGTATGGATGACAGTTAATGGTGGCCCACTCCTGGGGGTTCTCACATTCTCACAGGGCACCTCTCACTCAAGAAGGTGATGAAATATGCTTCCTGGAGCATCCGTTAGCAGTGTGTGCTAACTTTTCCTTCCTTACCTCTTGCCTTCTTCCTCAACGTATTTGTATCTAGATGAAATTATTTGCAAAGGAACTTCAAAGGAACCTTGAAGAGGGGAAATACTCATCCCATCCCTGCTTGAAGATTGTGGAGGGTTTATGGGTTACTATAGATTTCACCTCATTCCCTCTCTCCTTCTTCCTGCCAACACGCCAGCTTTCAGGGAACCCTCAAGTCCCAAGCTAGGAGTAACAGCATACAAGGGCCACGGATGGTTCTAAGGTAGGGACAGTTGATTAAGGAGGGGGATTTTGCAGGGCCCATCAAGCCAGGGAAGTTCCCAGTCCCTTGTTCTGCCTGTCCAATAAATCCAAACCTCTGGTCTATTGTCTAGTCTGTGAGTGCTGGCCCAGCGGGAGAGTCATGGAGAAAAGTCAGCTGGCAGCGTATTCATTCTGAGCTCCCCTTCCCTCCTCCGCTGCTCTTTCCGCTGCATGAAGCACTTAAACAACCTTCTTCTCCATCTTTGAATGTCAAAGTCTCTCTGTCTTCAGAGCCAAATGATCTTTCCAATTAGACTACAACCGAGGACAGATTTGTAGCTGTCCTACCTTTTCTGGTGCCTTTGATCTGGACACTTCTGTTTGGAATCCCTTGTCCCACTCCTCCAATGATTCAAATTCTTTCTGCCCGAAGTCCCTCCCTAATTCCCCCTGCTGTGGGAAGCTTTCCCTGATGGTCCCTCCCTGCAGTGAGATACAGTTCCTCTTGTTGTCAGGCAGCAAATGATGTACTTCCCAGGGTCACCTCTTAACTGGTTCTCTTATCTCCGGCTTAAATCCCTCCTGGCATTAATAGACTCTAACCTCCTCTCAAATTCTAAGTCCCCTCTGGTCCATTCAGCTCAGGTAATAGCCACCACATGCTAACATAAAGTTTTCTTCTGTGGATACTCACTTTATCTTCTCCTGGAGTCTGGGATGCACCAGAGGGCAGGGACAGTCTCTTGCTTGTCTTTGTGCCCCTCCCATAACTCCAGCCTGGGGTCTTGCATGCAGTAGGCGCTCCATAACTTTTGGCCACTTTATTGATAGTATTGCTTTTTGTAGACTCCAAGTCCACAATTGCAACACTGTGAATGCTTTTTTTCTTTTATCTTCAGGTTACACAGCTCCACCTTATACTGTTACAAAATGTGCTTTTTTCCTTGCATTACCAATAGCCAGTGGAAGAGCTTCGTCAGGGCAAATATCCCTTATTTTTTGGAGGGATAGATCAGTGTAGTGGAGAGAGAAGAGGACCTCAAGTCCGGAGACCTGAAGTTACATCTCAGCTATGTGACCTACGGCAAGTCTCTCAATCCCTCATTGTCCTAGTAGTAGCGTAGGAAAAGAGCAGGATGCTGCTTCTGTGTCAAGTTGCATTATATGGTTAAGATTCCATACTTATGGGGATTGTGGCCTCCCTGGGAACAGACATAACCTTGGTATCTTCAGTGTTTGGTACAGTAGCCGGTCCAAGGCAGGGGCTTAATCAGTATTTATAGGGGTCCCACTGGGAGCATATATAGCAGTGTCTCTTAGGCCAAGGTGAGGTAGCTTTTCCTTGTGCCACTTTAATGAGTGACCTAGCTTTTTCCTGAAAAGAAATACCAGTCATCCCCATGATCAAGGAAGTCCTGAAGGGAAAGGAGATTTTTCCCCATTTAGTTCAAGGCCTCTGTAGCCTTGAAAACCACATCTTGCCTTTCTCATGGAACCCCCTGGTGGTTCTGCACTTATTCAAGATGTACCATGTGTCAGGCTGTGTTATGACTGGGGAAGCAGAGGCAAGGCAAGCTTCCTGCCATCACAAGGATTTTTATCAATGACTTTAGCTCTTCTGCTCTTCTCTCAATTAAAAGGGGACCTCAGGCCCTTCCAAATACGGGAATTCCCCTTTCCCTTATGAAAAAGTGAAGGCAAGGGAACAGAACCTCCCCTTTTCTGGGAGGATAGGAAGATCTGATCACACACACAAATAGTCATACAATACAAATAGTTTGGAAATTTAGAATATTCCAAACAATAACACTAATAATAGATAACGTTTACTGAGCACTTACATTCTGCCGGGTGGTATTCTAAGCACTTCACATACATGAACTATTTTGATACTCGTAATAGCCTTATGAGGTGTGTGCTATTGTTATCCCCATTTTACTGATGAGGAAATTGAGGCATTGAGAAGGATAAGTAACTCATGCAACTGGCTAGAACCAGGATTTGAACTCAGGCAGCCTGATTCCTGGGTCTCTACTCACAAGTCAGCTACTGAGGAGATAATTTGATTCATTTTACAGACCTGATGAGAAATGGTATAGCAGAAAGAGTACTGGAAGGGCAGTGGGGTCCTTCACTTTTAGGCCTGGTCAAGCTACAGACTGCCACACTGGCCCTGAGCAGGTCCCTTCTCCTGGGTCTCAGGCCTTCAGCCACAAGGAAAGAAGTCCAGGCTCCAGTCTGACTCATCTGATTTTTGGAGTGGAGCAGGGAGGGAGGTAGGTGGCAGGGGAGGCCAGCCTAGGCTCCCTCAAGTCCCAGCCTCAAGTGGGCATCTCCTCTGCTTCTCCATAAAGCTACCTCTGCTACCTCTGCTGACAATAGAGAAGGGTCCTTTCAGCTCATCCAGTTAATCCATTCAGCACGGATATCATTCAGTTTGGTAGCTCCGTTTGCCTCGATGAAAGCTGCTCCATAGGAGCCCAGAGGCATCATCGAACCTGAGAGCGTACAGCTAGCTGCCTGGTCCTAGCAGATGCCCACTTGTCTCAGAAGAAAGACCTCGGCACCAACCCTAGGCATGGGGTGGGTCGGGGGAGCACCGTGTGTGTCCTTGGTCAGCATCACTGCCCAAGTAAATTGGCTTTCCTGAGCCTTTGGTCTTGAAGCAAGAACCCCACACCTGCATTTAGCAAATATCCCTCCCCTCTGTGATCTGATGGTTCTAGGATGAGAAGCTGGGGAGGGGGTGGGGTGAGGCCTGAGAGGAGCCTAAGCTTTCTCTTTGGTTAAGTAGACTGGAAAACGTGAAATTAACACACATTGTTTATTTCACGCTCTCAGCCTTGCCTGCACAATAGCACAAATTAAATTCTGCACTAACCAGACGAGCAATTAGCCCACAGTGAAGATCCGGCTTTCAGCTGATTGCTCAGGCATTCCATTCACAGTATTTATGAAGGCAACAAACTTACTGAAAATATTTTTGTAGCAATAATTTTTTCTGATACACATTTTCCCCCAATTTGCTGCATTACCCCACACTTCCTGGTATTTGAGATGATTTGGCTAGGTTTTCTGAAGAGCAGTATGTAGTTCATCAAAGAGAAATTCATCTTGGGTCAATACCCAGTAATTAGCATCATTTTCATTGAAAATGAAGCTGCTGTCATTTTGGAAAAAACAAGTTTTTTTTTCCCTAGTCTGAAGGTAGCCTGTAGTAGGATCAGACATCTTAACCACATCTAAGACCAAAATCTCTAAATCTTAGTTTATTGTCTCTCACATTGCCCACATGCCCATTTCCTTCTTCTACCAGTAAAAATAATAAGAGATAGCATTTATTGACAACATTCTGTGAGCAAAACACTGCTCTAAGCACTGTCATCTATCTATCCTCTATCATCTCTGTCTCATTCTCTATATCATCTATATATCACTCAATGAGAGAGGCGCTGTTATTATTTTCATTTTATAAATGAACCAAGCAAAGTACAGAAATGTTAAGTGACTTGCCCGTGGTCACACAGCTTGTACGTGATGGAGCAGGTCTTGGAAAGGGGGCCCACGTGTGAACCACTAGGGTGCACTCAGTGCCATGAGGACTTTGTCACTCCCTAAACCTTCCCGACTTGAAGACTTCCACGACTCTTTTTACACAGCCCTAGCTGGTCTCCAGCATCAATGGCTTATTTCATTTCTGTTCGCTCTCTCAGGCCGAATCCCTCCTCTCCCATGATTTGGCCTCTGAACAGTCTGCCACTCTCTTCCCACCTCAACTCTCTGGACTTTCTTAGTCCCTGCCAGGCACAATGGCCAGATCAGTTCTGCTAGAATACTGCTTTGCTTGTGACACTTCCTCACTCAAACATTCAAGTTTGGGGCTGTTGTAGCACTTAATCAGAAACTCCCAATGGCTCTCAATGCTGAGAGCAGTGACTGTCAACCAGGTGTGTGTGCATCAGATGTACCGAAAGAGTCGTTCAGATGCATGGAATCTGAATGTTCAGTGTGAGGCCAGACATTTGGAATTAAAAAAAAAAAAACAAGCCTCTGAGCCTTTCACTAGCCTATACTGGGAATATAGCATAGTGGTTAGGAGCCCAGAACCTATAGCCACATTGATGAGGTCCAAAAACTGGCTCTGCCACTTACTTGCTAGAAGATTTGGGGCAAGTCTCCTAACCTCTTTGTGCCCCGTTCCCTCTTCCATAAAATGGGGTAAAAATATACTCACCTCATGAGGTAATTGAGATAAAGCACTTAGGGTTTATGATGTCTCGACTATCACGTGCTAGGTAAGTATGTTGACACTGTGACTGCAGGATGTTTCAGTTCCTTTGCTTGGCATGCGAGGTTCCACACCACCGGTTCCGACTTTTTACTTCAACTTTTGGTACTGCTACTCACTACCACAGACCTTCCATCATGTATTTACTTCCACTTTTTAATATATGGTTATACAACACCTACAATGCCTTTTTACTTTCCTTGTTCTAGCTCTCTGAGTAGATACCAAGTATGAGGTAAGGACTGAGTCTTATATCTGTTTTCTTAGTACCTCCCAAGTGTCTGAAGCTGGCACACACACAGCAATAATTTGTGCAAGCCTCACCTGTGGACTTGTGGCCTTTCCCTTCTGGGTCCATAACCATCACCCCAGGCCACCCTAAGCCAACATGCAACGCCAAGAGAAAGACCCCTGCCTTTTCTGTGCTATGTGCCTATAAGCCTCCTCAGTGGAACCCTCAAGTCAACCTGCTGGCATTCAGCCTGCTTGACCCCACCAGCCTCCTAGCTTCTTCCTGCCAGAGCTGACCTGCCTCAGCTTTCAATATCTGCCTGACCCTCCTGACTAGAAAATCTGCGGATCCTTGCCCAGGTCATCTTGTCACCATCAGGTCAGCAGGGCACCTCTCTGTGCACATCTTCAAAGCTGGGTTGACTTTCTGTTTCTATGACTTGAAGCCAAACAATACTCTTTACCCTCCATCTGAGCTACTGCTATGGTCTTCGAATGCTCTACTATTCAATGGCAGGTTCCTTGAGAGTGTTGAGTGTGTCCACTTCCAAAGAACCATATGACTTGCTGTTACATGGACTGACACAGTGCACATGTCAATTCTATCTCCAAATGCAGCACAAGTACAAATTGCAAACCTACTTTACCTGTCCATTGCCTCCATCAGTGTTAACATATGCAAAGGTATTTCCAACAAATATCTCATGACACCTAGGGTAGTGTTCTTCATAAACCGAAGCCTAGGAAAACTTGACTCATGGCTGATGGCAGCAGACCAGATTCTAACTCCTACCAAGGAACTCGCATTCTAGTTCGGAGCTATGTGGCTTGGTCAAGCCAGTTAATGTTAATCAAGGTTAGTGTTCTGCACTCTAACATAAATTAGAAACTACAATGCCTATTTTTCTCAAACCAATGATGAACATACCTATGAAGCTTGCAAAGTATGGTACTACAAAGTGTGGATGAAGAGGTAGAACCATGGAGTCTTTCAGCCACTGCTAGTGGGCATAAAATGCCAATTTGGGGAGAAATGTGGTCATATCTAGTAAAGCTTCACATATTCTAGATTCACATATTCTGTGACCTAGTATTTACATTTCTAGACAAGCCCTAGAGAAAGTTTGGCTCAGGGAAACAGGTACCATGTTTGTTGACACCTTGTTGCAATGGCAAGAAATGGGAAAGAATGTTCATCACCAGTAGGATGGTTAATAAATTATCCATTTAAAGTAATATTATAGGGCATAGGAAAACATGAACTACATGACACCTATCAATAGGGATGAGTCTAAAAATCAAACTGCTAAGGGAAAGAAAAAAATCAAGATACCTACATTATGAACAGAATTTATATGAACTTTAATAAACTGCAAAATAATACCATGTGTTGAGTAGGGATAGATCTAAAATGGAGAATGATACACATCAAATTTAGAATAATGGTTACTTTTGGGGAAAAAGGAGGGACACGGGATGGGGGTCATTATAGAAGGGTATACAAGCTATTATCTGTAATGTTTTATTTCTTAAGTTGGGTAGTGGCTACAAAGGTGTTCATTAAGTTATTAATTGTACTCTTTTAGTATGTATGTCTGAGGTATTTCATTTAAAAAGAGTAAACAATGAAAATAAAATAAAAACAAATGCTCTGAGCATCTCCATTACCAGGTACTCTGCATGAGCAGATACTAGGCTACAGAGAAAAGAGCATTGGACATGGAGTGACCCCTCATTGAGCTGTAAAGAACTTAAGGACTGTTGCTGAACCCCTTGTCTTATCCACCTTTGTATCAGTTTCCTCATGCGTACGATGGGAATCATAATGTCCTCCCTATTCGCAGGATGGTTGTGAAAATCAAATGAGATGATAATTTTCAAAGTGCTTCTGAGAATTATGGTCATCCATGTTAAGAGGAGCCTGGAGGCTAATGGGAGGAGAAAGATTAGGAAAATGAGCATGATCAACGCCAAATTGTCTGAGAGGCATTTGAAGGAATTGAGGAAGCTCCTTCTGGAATAAGGAAGACTACAAAATGACATGATCATGGTTCTAAAATTTTGGAACATCTGCTCATGTCAAACATCTTATGCTGTGTAGGTCCAGAGGGTAGAACCTGGACACATGGGCAGATGCTTCTGGGAGGAGAAATTCATTGGAAGATGGAGGGAAGAAGTTTCTACTAAACATGTCTCTCAACCACTGGATCAGGAATCTCCAAAATGTAGGCTGAAAAAAACTACTTGGAGAACAGGCTAGGGTGAAGCAGTTGACCTTTGGGTGCCTTGCAATTCAGTCCATTGCTTTTGTGCTCTAAGGGCAGAACTGAGCAGCTGGGACAGATACTGAATGGCCCGCCGACACCTGAAACATTCAGTGCTAGGCCCTTCACAGAGAACATTTGCAGATAACCTGCACAAATGCATGCCACTCCTTTGCATTGGGAATTGGATTAGAGATGAAAAGAGGAAAGAAAATATTTTTAAGGTACATAGTTTTATAAGTTCCTTCACGTGCTCTGGACTGGTTTGTTCAGAAAGTCTATGCTGTGCCTCTTGAATACCTGGTGGCAGAACACTCCTCACTCACTCCAGTGGGGAAGCTAATACATTAATGAGGGGGTTAATCGTGTTCCTGACCAACGCCTCGTGATGGGCTCCACTCTTCTGGGCATGGAAAGACTCAAAGGAAGATGTGTCTGCCCTACTGGTCAGTGAGAACCAAGGACCCTGAAAGCGGCAGTCCCTCTCTTGCTGAAAAAATCCTGATCAAATATTATTGGATATTAAATGTGCATTACTGAAAGCATTAACTGAGGATTTAATACGCTCCTTAATTAAAATTTGGTAGAGAGAAGTTCATCATATTTAGAAACACTGTATTAAGAATCCTCAAAAACTTAATAAAACTATAAATCGGAATATGTCTCTGAAATTAATGAGTCAAAATATTATAGCCAAGCAGGAGTCAGCTGTGTCAAAAATTCTGAAGGTCATATGGAGTCATAAAAATGTAGTTTTCAGTTTTATGGTTTCTCGAACAATAATAAGGCTGAGGAGAAAGCAGGCAGAAAAAGAAATCATCTCTGCTATACATAACAATTAATGAAATAAGAAGCCCTAAGCTGGTGACTTAGGCAGAGAGACAGGTCTAATTTAGAGTTCTAAATTTCAAGTAGTAGGTGGAAGTGTGTTAAGCACTGGGGTCAGGTAGGTCTGGAGCAATGCATGGTGGGTTGGAGGGAGAAGGCCGTGATAGAGGATGGGGAGAACAGAAGAAGAGAGAGCATCAGAAAGTCAGGGGCAGAAAGTCCTGATAAGGAAACCCATACAGAAAGGAACAAGAGCCATGGGCTCTCAGTCATTGGAAGAATTCAGGTAGAGCCTCTTTAGAATTCTGGGATAGAGATTCCTACCCCGGGTGGAGGTCGGACTAGATGACACCCAAGTGCACTTCAAGATTAAGGGTTTGAAATTCTGTCATCTTTGAAGAACTCATGCAGCTGGAATGTGGTGATGACATTAAACAGTCTGTTGACCTGACTCACCCTTGAGTGCCCCGAAGAGGGTCAGGGACCTCAGGCACCTTCCTTACCACATGTTCACTGACCACTGCATCCTGTTTCCCCACCTCCAAGTGTTTTCCTGCCCCTCACCTAGACCTTGTTGCTGCTCCTGAAATGCTTTGGCCTCCTCCATCACATCCCTATTAGCTCTCTGTATCTAGAACAAATCTCATCTCTCCCTGGGACCACTTCCTTCTCCAGCAGATCAGCCCCTTTCCCGACCCCTGTCACAGGTCAAGTGGGAAGCACTCATTTTGCATTTGACCATGAACACTATTTGTGGAATGATTCCCAGAGGTGGTTTCTGTCTCTCAGTCTCTTACTGACTCTCCAAGGCCAAGGAAACACATATGTATTCTCTAACAGGGCATCACTTGATCCATGGTAGACCTGATCAGTGTGCTAATGAGGAGTTAATCCATATTCCTGAATGAAATAGGGAGCAGGACCCTTTACCCAGAGGTGGTTCTTGAACTTCATGGGCTTCTGAGTCCTCGTCTTTAGCAGTTGAATCCAGACTGAGGTCCTATCTTGACTGTTACCTACAGCTCAGGGGACCCAGGGGTAGCACCCATTGTGAAGCTACTCTCTCTTCTTCAGAGCACAGAATCCTGTCTCCTCTTTTGCTCCCAGTACCAGCTATAGATCTTTCATTCACTGTTTAAAGAATGATCCCCCCTACCTCAATATGTAGACTAACTATCACCTAAGGTTTTCATTTGAACAAAAGTTCCAAAACCTTAAGCTAAATGCTGCAGAAGTGGCAGAGGAGTTTGTAAGGCCCAAATGATAATATTTGTACTTTTCTCCTGTGTTTGTGAAGAAAATATTTATGTACATGTGCAGTTGAAATCTCCTTGCAATGACTCTTCGGTCTTCCCAGGGGTCAGTGGCCCACAGGTTGGAAAGCTATTCTGCATCATTAAATTTTCATTTGTAGAGAAAAATAAAACGCTGAATAATATGATCTCTGGGTCATTTTTTCCATGGGTCAGGATGTCAAGTAACTAGAAAAACACTTCAGTTATTAATTAATCAACACATCTTCTTAAAGTTTCTGTAGTTTGTAAGAAACTGTGCTAGCTGCTGGAGGAGTAGGAAGACTGCAAGTGTAAGACACAGGTCCTGCCCACAGTGGGCTTGGAATCTTGTTGGGAACCCAACCAGATACACCCACAGCATAAACAAAATGCATCTATGGGGAAGGCCAAAAGACCAGCAGCAGAGATAGGATAACAGAGATCAGGTGAGGTCATGCTTTTTGAGCTGAAAGAAGAGAGAATGACTTCCTGGAGACTCTCTGGAAAGAGCAGTATTCTAATGTAATCAACATATTTTATACATACTGAAAAAATGGGGAAGAGAAAGGAAAAGCATCCCAAGGCCTGAAGAGTTGGGTTTCTTCAGCACAGTTTTTTGCAAATTGTTTAAAGAATGAACATTTTAAATTATAATAACCATAGTCCAACTGATATGTCATCAGCGTCTGTTAATAGATAGGTCAAGTGTGTCTATTGCTATAGCACGTGGAAGGCTTTCAAGGACAATGCATATTTAACGTTACATGCTTGGGGATGGATGTATCGTGAACTGGTGGGGACAGCCAAACAGCACTCTGACATTAGTGTGATGGGCTACCTTTTTGATATAAAATTGCAATCTTGATCTTTTGGGGAAATGGAAGAAAGAAGAAACAATAATCACATACTGAGAACAGATACATTTATTAATGCAGCACTGTATGTTTTAAATATTCAACTAGCCTATAAATTGATTTGTCACAGTAGTTCTGCAATGAATGTTATTGTGGCATTCCAGACCCATCAATAAAAGGACACAAGGAATTATGGAAGAGGACAGAGATGTCCCTTCATTTGGCACATCCTGAACACAAGTCAAGGCTGTATACATGCCACAGAGATGACAGCAGCAGCCAGCATTGGTGGCTGTCCCCAGAAATGTCCCCTGTCTTTCCTAAGATCTCCATCCCTGGACACTTTCATGAAAGTTCCTTGATTCACAGTGACCTTGGACCCTGCTTTGTCATCTGCCACACGAAGTTGGCTTTTAGCCATAGTTACCCAGTGCTGACTTCTATAGGAAGGGTCTTTCTGAGGAATTGTTTCTGTAATTTGTTTGGCCAGTTAATGCAGGTAGGACATTGATCACTTACTGCTTTATATTTGTGTTAACAGTTTCCATACACATGTCCTATCTCCTCGCTTATAGCACATGTATTTTACAAGTAAAGATTGCATCTAAAATATCTTAGGCTTCCCACAGTGGCTTGTGCTAAGATGAGCATAAGAGTTTACAGTGAATATTATTTTGTTTCAATAATAGAAGTTGAGTTTCTGTAGGCTATAGAAAGAAGACCCTAACCCAGGATTGATAAAACCAAAGAATGGATAGTTAGAGAAGAAATAAAGTTCTCTGTCCTTAGATAATGTCAGGAGGCCAGACATCTTAGAAGGATTAGGTGACATATACACACTACTGTTTATAAAATAGATAACAAATAAGAACCTGCTGTATAGCACAGGGAACTCTACTCAACACTCTGTAATGGCCTATTTGGGAAAAGAATCTAAAAGCAAAAAAGATATATATATATATATATATATATATCCAAATATATATATGGAGATATATATATATATCCATATATACCCTGGATATATGTATATGTATAACTGATTGACTTTGCTGTACACCTGAAACTAACACAACACTGTCAATCAACTATACTCCAATAAAATTGTTTTTAAAAATAAGGACTAAGTATCGTGATGGGAAAAGAGCCCAGGGGTCCAGACAAGGAATCTTGGGGCCTCAGTTCATAACTTCCTGAGAGAATTTGAACAAAGTCACTATCCCTCTTTGGACTACAATGCCCTCATCAGTTGAATGAAATCGTTGGAAAAGCTGTTCGGTAAGGTTCCTGCTAGTGCCGATCTGACAATTCTGATTCCCAACTGCCTGCAAGCAGGAGTCTAGACCCACTCTTTACTTATTTGTACTCTCAGCAGCTAGAGACATCGTCATTTAAAAACAAGCCTGCTGGAGATCAACCAAACTATTTGGCGTCAATTTCCCACCCTGGCCTCATTTAGGACTGAGAGTCCAGAGTGAGATGACATTTCTCCGAGACATCAAACGTGGATTGATCTCCTCCTCCCTGGAACCCCATCTCCTGTGTAGATGAAGAGATGGGAGACACAAACACAGATGACAAGCATCCTGGGGCAGAGAGGGGAAATACCAAATGGGATGGCCTTGCAAGAATTGTAGGAACCCAAGGGAGGGAAAGAGATCTCAGGGCTGGCACTAAGAGAAAGTTCTCAGAGACAGGTGGCCATGGATGGAATTTCAGAGGAGGGTCTGACCTGGAAAAAGTGGAGGCTGACTGTAGGATGGGGAAACATAAGTAAGAGTAAATTTTCACGGTGGTGAGAATGTTTGCAGCACATTCAGGGACTAATAAATTGACCAACTTGGCTGGAACAAAAGTTTCTAGGCAGGAGGAGTGGGGCACTGTTAGGGGTACAAAATCATTCCAACCAACCATTTGGCATTATGGGGACGAAGCAACCTGGTCAATAAATTGCATTTTCCTCTTTTGAAGCTGTTGTTTTGGCTTATAGCTTTACCACACAAATCAGTTTGATTGAATGGAGCAAAAACAAAATTTCTGAAATCAGCCACAAATTCTCTGAGCCAAGTGCAGGCACAAATGTAGATGTCTTTAATGCCAAGAACCAGTTTTTCTTGGTTTCTCTCAACACTTCCTTCTCTGAAAATAGGTAAGTCAGGCCTCTGGGCAGACCTGCATGGTTCTATGGATGGGGGAGCCTCTGGCTATTCCAGGTGGGACTCTCGGGGCTGCCTCTGCCACCTCCGCGAACCCCGAGCTGTCTTCATTCACAAGTGGTGACCTCCTCACCACTCGGCAAGAAACTCAGTGGGGCCAAAACAGATTAGGTGCAGCAAATAATTTGCTTGAGACAGCAGAGATGGGAGCCACGGGGTCAGTATCAAGGTTCCAATCCTGACTCAACTACTAACTCCAGTACATGACCCTGGGAATGTCCCTTCTGTTCACTGAGCCTCAGTTTCCCGCTCTCTAAAATGGGATAATATTACTCACCCTGCCCACCTTACAAAATTGTGAAAATGTTTTATAAATTGTGAAGCTCCCTAGCCCATTCCACCATGTGAGGACACAGCAAGAAGGCGCTGGCTATGGATGGGTAGCAAAACATTTCACCCTAAAGTATATCACTTTGATATATTGATTATTTTAAGCTGTAGACTCTTGAAAAACAGCAAATGCAGGGAGAGGCTTTCTTGGATTTCCCCTTATCCGCCTAAAGACAGATCCTCCAAAAGGAACTCATTTGTCATAGATCCCTCCCCTGGAATTCCAACAACCAGGGAAGATTCTTCTTGTCACAGGGGAAGAGAGTAGAAGTCAACGCCACACCCAGACACATCTTATCACAAACTCACACCTCCGTCTATTCTTCTGAGGGCCCATTCATCGTTCCTAAAAATCATTTATTCTCCTCAAAGACACCTACATCCCCCCTTCTACTTCCTTATTAAGATGGTATTTAAGTCTGAATTCTAAGCCATCTTGGGAGCTACTCATTTTACCCTCGTTATCTCCCATGTATATGTGAGGTACACATCTTAATAACTTCTGTTTGTTTTTTCTTGTTAATCTGTCTCTTATTACAGGAGTCTCAGCCAAGAACTCAGAAGGTAGAGGGAATTTACTTTTCCTCCCCTATACCATGAACCAGGAAGAGATCCCTCGCTCACCCATGCTGGCGTCTTGACCTTGGACTTCTCAGCCTCCAGAACTGTGAGCAATAAATTTTTGTTGTTTATGAGTTACAGCAGCACGAATGGACTAAGACAGTAACGAATGAACTTTTTCTGGTTAAGTGAATGAACAACTACAACACAGTATTATCATTAGTTTCAGATTAAGTGGGAAAGAAATTATACAGCTTCTTATGACTTGAATTTTGGAGGGTTCAGTAGAACAGCATGTTGGTTAGCTGCAGAGATCTAGACACAGATACAGCAGGCTCTGCCATTTAACTAGCTGTGCAAACTTGAGCAAAGTACTCTGGGCCTCCGTGCCCTCAGCTGTGAAATGAATATACAACAGTCCTTAATTCACTAGTTACCTTACGACAAGACAAAAACAACAGTGAGAGGAACAAAGCAACACCGCACAGGACGGTCTTGTCCTTTTACACCACAGCACTGGTTTCTCAAATGTGCCCAGGTCAAACCTAGAAAGCCTGGTCTCCAAAGGAACACTCATTAGGATTGAGTAGCTACCTTTCTTCCTCCTGAAAATGCGTAATGCAAAACCACAAACTTAATTTCCAGCTAAGTAACTAAAAATAACTAAAGATAGCTACAAACCAGGAAGCCATCGCCTACACAGCTTTATGCCAGCCTGAAGCATTAGCATCCATTGGGGCCGCCTAAGAAGACAGGCCAAGGACACAAGTATTGCAAAGAACTCTCTTTGGCCAGGACTTGAGGCAAGTAAAAGGCAGTAGAGGGGACTTTTGTGCTGCTGCCTTTTTCCTCAACTACATTTTAAAGTAGAGTTTGTTCCCATAGGCGAGCGCATGTGTATGTGTGTGTGCATGCATCCCTCACTTTCTTGTTAATCTAATTTAATCATAATAATAGCAAAGACCCCAAGAAGACAATAGTCAGCCTGCCATGCAAAGAGTTGCTCCCTAACTCCCTGTCTTTATAAAGAATATTAGACACTTGCACAGAATGCTGGAAACCCTCTAAAGAGAATGGGCTTCTCATTTACTGGTGGCAGCTTGATGTCATCAGCAAGGCCAGGAGCACTCCACTGTACCCACTGGGTTTTGTATTGGGAGCTGAGCAATCTCCCAGTGATCATTGTCTATTCAGAACCCAGGCTGAATGTTTTATCTCTTTTACCAAATTTCTAACGTGTCAAAGAATCCAATTTGCAAAACAAAACTACCTTGTAGCCAGAAGGCTTGTGAGGGGCTTTATCAGGTACTCTGTTTTTTCACAGCTAAACAATGGCTCTTCAACCAATGGGTCAACTAACTTAGCTCCAGATTGTATCTTTAAAAACACAAAAACTTGGAGGATTGTTCTTTAGTTGAGATTGAGAAAGATGTCATTGTCCTATAAAAAGCAATGAAACCTGGTCGTTGGGGTATAAGATCTCCCACTCCTTCCATTGAATTAGGTCAGAGAATCCCCTTTCCTTCTCTCCCAGAGAACCACACAGGAGACTGACTTTGGGAGAGATTTAAATTGGGTATTTTCATTTAAATTTTAGGTTTCATAATTAAAATAATGTTAATATACAATCAAACATTAATCACATTCTGACATGAGCTAACCTCCCTTGAAAGCCAGCAGACAGATGGTCTTTGATCAGGTTTAATATCTAAAGAAGAGGAAGAAAAATTAAGCTACAAGGGCCAAGGGCTGGGGAATAGAAGGTGGCTAACGAGGCCTCAGGAAAAGGAAATTCTATTTTAAAATGATTTGATCAGTAGACAGTAAACAGGTCTTAACATCACGCTTGCTCTTGGTATTTCTCCTGGATAGGTATAGCCCGGATTCCTGGGTAGATTTTTGCACGCTATGCTGTCATACTTCTATCAAGGGGAAAACAAAACAAACAAACCACTTTAAATAAACGGGTATTTCATTAGCCTTTCCTCTAAGTAACAGTAACAAGCACTGCTCTGGATGACCTGCTTTCTCAGTGCTGCTCCACCAATTACAGAGATGTCTCCACTGACAAATGGTTCCAGGACACATCTTCCTAAATCTTAAATTATCTCCCCTGCTACTTTATAGAGAATGATGTGAGGAATAAAAGAAATGATGCATATGTCCAGTTAAAGTAATAAATATTCAGATGATATTATACTATGATTATAGGTTTTTCATGGCTCTAACTGTGGCTTAAGTAAATTCATCTTTGAGGGATTTTCCCACTTTTAAAATGGTGACACAGGCATAAAGGATAAAATGCCTCTTTGTCTTTAGAGTGAACTTGTTTTGACCTTTTGAATGAGTGGCTTTGTCACATTTTATCTGCGTCCTAAATGGGATTGTAAACGCTTTCCTTCAGAGTGATGCCCAGGCCAGGCAACCAGGACATCCCAGGTCAGTCCCATGGGCTGACCACCTGTTATGCACAGAAACTCCTAACCTGGACTTGAAGGAGATGAGCCAAGGTGGAGCTATTTGTCCATCTGGGGAGTGTCTCTGGTCTTTCAGGGACTGACACTAACACTTATTTAGCAGTTTAAAGTTTACAAAATGGACCTTTGTGTACATCCCATTGTACATCTCCAAATAATCCTGTTGGGTCAAGAGTGGCTAATTTTACTCCCATTTTGTAGATTAAACAACTGAGACTTAGGAAAGTTCAGCGACCTGTCCCAAATCCATAGCTAGCGGGTAATGGAGCAGGAATTAGAAAGCAGCTGTCCTTGAACCCTGCTGTCTCTCCCACTGTAGGTAACTTCCACATGGAGCACCCCGGCCTGATGTACTACCCTGCTCACGGTTACCAAGAAAACAGTCTCATCCACATTCATCCTCAGAGGAGGCAAGATTCAAAATGCCATCCCAGATAAGAATCCTGTTAAAGAATGCTAATCAAATCTGGCCTGATTTGATGTCACCTCTTCTGTTGATCCCAATTGTGAAGCTAAGCTGTAATTAATACATAAAAGAGGATGGTTACACTGAATTAGACAACATATTGAGAGAAACCACTGTTTTAGACCATCTTTCAGTAGTTGCTGCACCTTCAAGAAATACAGTCTTCTAACAAGGCAATTATTATTGGGTTAATAGACTATCTAGATGTCACTCATGGTCCCTGGCGTTTATTGTTAATGCCCAATATCATTCTTTCATTTTCCAATGAAACAAGTTCCTATTCATCTTCCCACATTCTTTTCTTCTTCCAGTGCTGTATTTGTATTGTTTTCTTCCATACGGGAGCATGTAGCTTTAAATCAAAATAAGAGGCAGAATAATAGAGGGTCTCACATCAGCTTTCCTTAGTATCAAAATATCTTACAAGGCCTCAAAAAGAAGCTATCAAAGAGGCATAAAGGAAACAATGAACATGAAAAGCACAATAGGGTATTTGAAAAGGAGAAAAATATCCCAGCCAACAGAGATAGATAATTTCATGGTGGTTACCCTGGGAAAAATACATTTAGAAAAGAAGTTGTCTTACATTTCTCCCTAAACTGGGGAAGGGGAGGCCTCCACTCTTCAGAAACACCACTCCCTCACAGCCCCTGACAACAGAGCCTGGGGACCATCTCCTCCTATGGATGGGTCCAGAGAGCTGGTTGGAGGAGCTGAGTAGGGGACACAGTTACTGGCGACTGATGGCTCCAACAGCAAGATTTCAGAGGGAAGGTTGACTACTTGCTCCAGCCTGCAGTTTGGGTTGGCCACTAGAAGGGTGGAGGGACAACGACACTGGCTGAACTCGTTCTGAGACACCAAATGAAGCCCGGCTGACAGATGCTGTAGCCGAGTTAGCTTCTTCTGTCAACTGGGTGTCTAATTATATTGCAACTTAACTTACTACCTGCATACAAAACTGTCTCTGTACAGCAGCAAAGTTATAGGATCCTTGGAAGGCAAAGACCAGTTTTCCCTACGTTTATCCCTGTCCCACCCCATATCAGGACCTAGCACAGGACTGAGCACACAGTGAACTCTGAGGTCTTTACTCCACAGTGCTGCCCTTTGGAGGCAGAATTCCTTCCTAATTACCTTTATTTTCCTAGAGCCCTGTGCAAAGTCTTGCACTAAATGGGCAATTACCAAATATTTGCTGAAATACCTGTCTAGGGCTTGCTAAAGCCTTGTTCAATTCAAACAGAAGGTAAGACCTCAACAATTAATTCCAAACCTGCCTCTGAAAGAGTGCTAAGAAATTGCATGAGTAAAACAATAGCTTGCATTCTTTGAATACTTACTTCATGCTAGGCTTTCCTCTGTTACCTTATTTATGCTCACAACAGCCCCTTGAGGTCAATATCAGCTATTCCCATTCTGCGGATGGGTACACTTAGAGATGAACCCCATAGGTCATGGTTATATAGCTAAAGTCAGGACCTAACAAAGTGTTTCTATGATAAAAAACACCAAAGGGGAAAAGTGTAAATCTGGTGTTTCGCTCTCTTCGGCGGTCCTTCAGATATTTCCCATGGCCAACGCGACTGATGGTGCAGAAATCAGTTATCGAGGTAAAAAGGCAGGCAGCAGATAGATAAGGCCTGTAAAAACGGACAGAACATGACATGCCTCACTGGGAGGGCTGATGGAAAGGATTGGGATTGCGTCCGAGAAATGTGCTGATTCTTATCCCGCGGTGACTGTGTCCTGACCTTTTCTAAGGAAACAAATCTAGGAAAATGTTTGTAATGGGTTTCCATTTCCTAGTTCTTTTCAGGTGTAGGAAGCTATGGCTATGGAGAGGATGAACAGCTTCTTGATGATGATCTTGCACGGCCGTGTAACAACCTGTGAGTGTGCCCATCCTGGACACAGTCACCGCTGCTGCTGCAGGTGGCTCACTACAGCAGCTGCATCATCCATGGATGTTCCCTCACCCTCAAAAATATGCTGTAAAAAGGAACACTGAAAGGGGATGCTGAGTGAATGGATGATGTGGAACCAGATTGAACAATGACCCATCATTGGCATGTAGCACAATCTACCATTGGTCCAAAACTGAACAGTAGGGGTTTGCACCTCTGTGCCAGGGCTGGCCTTAGGAAAAGTTCCATCTCCACTTACTATGTTGTTCTGCAAGAGTGAGGTTTCTTGTTAGCTGCCTCCCTTGAACTGTGGGTTCCCGCACACTACCAGTCCACCGGAGGTAATCATTGTATGTTTAACCAATGAATAATGAGATGAAAGAATAAGTTTTATGGTCCATTGAGGATTCACTTTAACTCAAGAATGTTGTACATACTTTCAAAACTACAAAAACAAAATATGTATATTTTAAATGTTTTGAAAAAGACAAAATGAATTGGGTTCCCCAAACAGCATTTCACAGATGCTGAGATATGCTTGGTCAAAAAAGGAGAGGGGAGTGGAGGAAAGTCAGTGATCAAATGAGCTTGGAAGTGTAGGCTTAAGCAAAGTTAGCTATGATCTTTAAAGCAGGATTCCAGGCTTGTAAGATGCCAATATGCACTATGTGTCTCCACGCAGGTGTTATATCACATACCAAATACATTTGACCATGGAAATCATTTTCAAGTTACTCCTATTAACATTTGAAAAATTCCTCTTCAGAAAACTTTAGCTTACTAGGCACTTAAGAATTTCACAGGATCAAGGCATGCCATGCTGCATATTAGTTACCTTTTCAGATATTCCTTCTAGAAACTCTACAATATCTATAGAGTATAGTTCTAAATGATAATTGAAGAGGATGCAAAACAAATAACAGCTTGTTCCTGTCCCCGAACATCTTACAATTACATAGGAACAGGTATACGAGTATTAAGAGTACTAATATAAATTGACATCTTGCACTGGCAAAAGATATGCAAAGTACATGTGACTTCATTAGAAAGAAACTGTATTTAGAAGTAAAGGGAAGAAAAATAAATTAGATCACACCCTATGGCATAGCATAGAAGTTACTTCCTTGAGTAAATATCTAATACCTGCTTGATAACTCACTTGTGTGTGAGAAAAAAGAGGGAATGTTTTCTGAGGTTTTGACATGTAGTTAAATTTCTGAAAAATGTGAGGATTCTCATCCTATGTGGTGGCATTCATTGATAAATCACTACTCACCTGGAAATGGTAAACACAATGACCCTTGTAGGGCTAGGACAACATCCGTTTTTCCCACCAAAGATGGGGCCAAGGGTAAACTTGCCTCTCTTTCAGACCCACTTTCTTTAAATTCCTTAATCTCAGCAAACTCCTCTGGCCTCAGCACCTCACATGCACTTCCTCTTGCCCTTCCCTATCTTGCCCCTCTTCCCGCCAGTCTCAGCTTGAATGGCCCATCTCCAGAGGGCCGTGCTTGATCCCTCCGGTCTAAATCAGGCACCCTCCTTTAGTCTCTCTCATCATTTCTGGGTATTATAATTGCATATAAATGTTTAAAAATATGTCTTTCCCATTAAATTAGGCTCCATGAAGACATGCGCCATGCCTATTATGTTAACCACTTTATCCCTACTGCCTAGTATACTCAATAAATATTTGATGAATGAACACAGTAATGAATGAATGTATGTATGTATGGGTTAAAAATGAGTATGCCAAACTAAAAATTAAGTTGTAGCTATAAACTTATACACCTAAACTCACACTTCTAAGTGCTCTGTCTGTCAAAAATTTCACCATGGGAAGTTGTCTGTTTACTCTAATAATGTAATCACTGCTTAAAATATGTTTAGAATTCTACTTTTGGAAGAGTGTTTACTGCCTGATTCAGGGTGTCTGAGTTTATGAAACAGCCAAAAAGCATTCAGAACTAACTCTGGAGGGTTTGGAGGAAATGGAGTCATATGTTGGGGAATCAAGCAACAAGGCTCATCATTTGACTTGAAGGATGACTTCCAAGCTGGAAATTCACTAACACCACACATCATATCATCACTGGGATCCTTGAGGGGCCACTGGAGACATTCATGAAAGGGGCAACGTTCAGTTGGATATTGGTTTAAAAATGAATCCAATGGCTTTAAAGTTTTATTTTCTAATTTATAGGATTAATGAAACAACAGAACAAAAATAACTGATCCATCTGAAGAGAAACCACCCGGTGTCCTCAATGGTTTCTAACTGCACAGGAACAAGTAGGCTAATCCAGCCTGTCCCACCACCAACAGGGTTTCTCAAAGTCATTGTTCCAAGAGAGTTATCAATTTCTCGTAAGACTAATTTGGGGGACCCTGTTTCAGGATAAAGAATAATAATTGAATGGCATAATGGAGATTCATCTGGTCTGGTACAATTGCCCCCACACCCCACTCCTTTCTTGCACCATAATGAGATCATGTGTGAAAGCCTAAATTATGTAAATGAAAAGGCTCCACTAAGACCGCTGAAATATTCCTGGAGTGTTACACTTGACAACCTCAAAGTACATTTCACACTGCTAATGACTTCATCACTAACACAACTGCCATGAGTCAAGCAGTTTCCATGGCAACACCCTAGTACAGCTGTTTACCCATATAAAGTATTGCACCTACTTAGTTACATATACAGACAGATCACTAGATTCCTAGGTACTGAAATTGAAATAATTCAATTTTCAATGTCTCTCTTTATGAAGTGATTCTGCCAGCTATAGGGATTAGCATATCAATGTGACTTTGACAGGGGTTGCTGCAAAAGACATATTTTGCAGGCACTTCATGTCAATTAGAGCCCTAACTGTTTCATGGAATAATCATTCCTGCCAGATTAAGGTCGGGCTGCAAGGTAATTTAATTGGTGCCATTATATGTAGAAAAAAAATGTTCTAATAGAGTGCATACACTGTCTCTGCCAGGAAAGGGGAGGGCTGCACAAAGCAAATGACTGAAAAGAATTGCCTTCTTAGCCATTTAGAAAGAATTTTAAAACACCACACACACTAAGGTGGGAACCTCCAAGGTGTTATTTCCTGAATTAGCTGGGAGGAGAACTTTGAAGGAGAGAGGGGACATTGGCCAGTTTGCAATCTTCTCCAAAGGTTTTTTTTTTTTCCCCCCTAGAGGAGCCCAGAATAGCAGGATGGTTCAATTGATTCATTATCTATGTGACTGACCTTCATGAATTCTGCGGTCATGTTTGCTGAGGGGAACATTGTCCCTGGGTGGGGCAGGGGGGAAAGGAAGGTCACAAAGCGGACAGGGAGCTGCCCAATGTGTCAAGGAGTGGTGTTGAGCCACTACTTTCTTCCTTTCTTTGAAGAGGGAAAGATGCTCATACTTTACCAACCTCTTCTGCCAGAATTCTCTAATATAATAATCCTCATTGCTTCATAGAGGCTCACATCACCTCTAGCTCCCCATACTTGGAGGTTTGGAGAAATGGCTGAGGTTCTGAGTAACCAGGCACAACGGGTAGCACTATTCTAGTTTCCCAATCTTGGTGGGAAAAAATTCTTAGAAGGAAAGAAAATGGCTCAGAAGATATTTTCTGTTTATCGATAATACCTGTAACTCCCTTGTGCTCACTCATCATTCCCCACAATTATCATGCAACTATTTAGGGGTGAAGGAAAAACATTATCTTCACTTTGTTTTGTTCTCACTTGTACCCCCACTAGAAAGAGTTTCCCGGTTTGAAATGCTCTGAACCAGTTAAAGACTTACGCATACTGTATTATGAGAAGAACTAATTTGGCAGTTGATCACATCTGATTTTGTATCATTACTGATTGTTTTGTGCTTCCATGGCTTATGTCTTCCTCTCCAGCACTTCCTGCTTGAGGGCAGGACTTGCGTTTTTTATCTGTTTAGCAGCTGGATGCAAACATGTTACCCACATGACATGGTTTTTATTCAATAATTTTTCAACATTCATTGATGCTGCTGGTAAATCACTTTTTAAATATAAAAAAAGGAGGCAGTAAACCTTGGAGGGTGTAGTGCATGCAGGGAAATTACTGATTGTCAGAAGTGCTCTCTAATGCAGCTAATTTTACCAATTAGGGAAGCTAAGGTTTGTCAAGGGCAGCTCTGTCCCATAAAAATACAATGCGGGCCATGTGTGAAATTTTACATTTTCAAGTAGCCAATTAAAAAAGTAAAACTATACAGATAAAATGAATAATATATCTTGTTTAACCCAAATATATCCAAAATAGTATCATTTCAGTGTGTGGTCAATATAAAATTTACTGAGATATTTTAGAGTTTTTTTTCATACCAAGTCTTTGAAACCCAGTGTGTATTTTACACTAAGAGCAGATCTCAGTTCAGACTGGCTGCAATGCCAATGCTCAGTGGCCACATGGGGCTGGTGGCTACTGTGTTGGACAGAGCAGTTCTAAGCCCTCACTGTCACTTAGTAGCAGAACAGCAACAGAACTCACATCTCCTGACCCTCTGGCCAATGTTCTTTCCACTACGTGAAGCAGAAGCAAGGAAATTCCAGGGTGCTGATTCCCCTGCTCCAAGGTCCCCTGTAGGACAGCCTGGACTCAACCATGAGCCAAACTGCAACAAACATCTTTGAGAAGCTCATAACCACACAAAACAGAGAAATCCCAGGAGAAATTGAGTTTTCCTTGCTTTCAACAGAGTGAGCTTAGAATAGTATGCTGAAAACTTTTAAAAGTTGGTGGGAGGAGGGAAGACCAGCCACACGGGGGATCTTGGCAGTTAAAGGCCTGTCAAAGTTATTATCAAGAATCCATTGAATCTGTCTATTCTGTCAGCAGGGAAGGCCTTGCCCTATGTATTTTATTTTTCTCTTGCAGTGTGAACAACTCACTTAGGCCATGGTGTGATCCCCTCAGGTTCTTCAGGTCTTGCCTTGACTTTGACAGTGGCCATCTAAATCACATTGAAAGAAAACACAACCCCTACCTTGCTTGGCGCCTGGCACCTCTTAACAGAGAGAGGCTCCTTGTGAGTTAATATACCAACCTGGAGAACAGAGGTTCTCCTCTGCTCAGCCCTGGGGGAAGGACGCTTTTAGGGGAAACAGGCATGCCTATGCTAACCAGGGAGCACAGATGGTGAGGAATTTTTCATTTGAGGATATAGATTATATTCCAGAAATTTAGCGAAGTTGCACCAAGAGCAGGACTCCTAGGTGTGCTGGCCAGGGGTTGGGGAGAAAGTTAAGAACACTGTTCTATAATTCATTACAGTTTATCAGCTTTGTGCGGGGTTAGAAAATAGAACTGCCACCCCTTTGTACTGACGGGTAGATTTTTGTATCACAGGAATCCCCAAGGTGTTTAATTAGGGTACTTTCATTAAATTCTAGCTTTCAGAGGGGTTCGAAGGACCACTATGGAGGTGACTGGAGGTTGGGGGTATAGGTGTCAGCTCTCATTTGCCTAAGTCTTCTAGTAGCATCTTTGCTGCCCCCCTCTTGTGTTGGTGGGGCTTGTCTATCAAGCTAAAAGAAAAAGATGAAAAAGGTTTTTTAAAAGTGATAAGAAATCAAACAAAATGTAATGAAAGAGAGCTGGGTGTAATGATTAAAGCAAATGACAAGCAGTGTACCAATTCCCTCCCCACATTCCCCGGGGAAGGAAGGTAGGTGTTACTGTTGAGGGGGCTAAGAACGGCCAGCAGGTGTCCTGGGCTCCTGCAGGGGTTGGGTCCACCTTGAAGGTCCCCAAGCCTGCACAGGTCAGGGAGATCTGTGTCATCCAGCCCCAGGACTCACTTTTTGCATGAGTTGGTGGGATATGCTCTTGCTATGGGCAGGGGGGTTCATCCCCACAGGAACCACAGGCAGGATTGGGGACACACCCAGTCCTCAGACTCCACATGTTTTCTTTTTTTAATAACTTTTTTTATTTATTTTTGGCTGCGTTGGGTCTTTGTTGCTGCGTGAGGGCTTTCTCTAGTTGCGGCGAGTGGGAGCTACTCTTCATTGTGGTGTGCGGGCTTCTCACTGTGGTGTCTTCTCTTGTTGCAGAGCACCGGCTCTAGGCGTGTGGGATTCAGCAGTTGTAGCTCATGGGCTCTCTTAGAGCACACGCTCAGTAGTTGTGGTGCATGAGCTTAGTTGCTCCGCGGCATGTGGGATCTTCCCAGACCAGGGCTCGAACCCATGTCCCCTGCATTGGCAGGCGGATTCTTAACCACTGCGCCACCAGGGAAGTCCAACTCCACATGTTCTGACGAATGACACGATCAGGCTGTGTCAGTTACTTAAGAATGGTCTCAACTGGCATTCAAAATTGTTATGAGGAGAGAACTATCATTCTCCCCACTTTTGCAGCTACCTAGTAGACGTGGGTTTCAGTTTCTGCAAACAACTGGTTTCTTTTGGTGGTCGGCATGTACTGTGTGTCTGGCAAATTATGCCACATAGAGAAGCTAGAAACTGTGGGTGAGGCTATTATGCCTGCCCCACCTTGCTCCAGAAGCTGGATGGGCCTAGAACAGAGGTGTCTGGAGGGCAGGGACCGGGCCCAGGGACCGTCGTCACTCAGGGCTAGTAAACTACACCTCCAAGCGTGTACCGTTACTCTCCCCACCCGCCTCCTGGCCCCCTGGGGTGGAGCAGGGGCCTGGGCACGACATCTATTGGTTCATGGGGCTGGGGCAAGGCGGCTCACATATTAACATGCAGAATTGATCTCAGTACACAGAGTTAGTCACTGGGGGAATCACAGGGTTTGGTTTGGGTTTTTTGGCAACTCGTCTTACTTGTAAACCCACCAGAGACCCAAGAAAACATGCCTGAGAGAAGGAGGGTTGGAACAAATAAATGTGAACACCTGCCCCAGGGAAGAACTTTGTCTCTTCAGGGTTCATTCCTTTTCTTCTCATTTTTACCTCCCAGCAGCCCCGAGAGCAAAATATCTCCATGACTAAGAATGGCTGCTCCATGGTGCCCATGTTTAGAGAGGAGAAATGGGAGCATTTAGAATGAGGGCGACTTGCTCAAAGCCACTGGGCAAGAGGCCAAAGGAGGCAGGGCTGGAGGGCAGTCATCCTGCCTGAAGCGATCGTAGAGCAGGGAGGACACACACGGGACTCTCGGGGGCCCCGGCGTGCGGGTCGCTGGAGACAGCTGTGCCTGGTGTGGGTCCCGCGGGGTTCGGGGAGGCTGTGTTTATCTACTGCTGCTCTGCAGAGGTCAATGCAGGAGGTGCTGCCCTCCCCGCATCAGGGCAAGGAGAGGCCCAGCGGGAAGAAGAGAGCCCGGTGAGGTGCCAAAGGTCAGACAGCAGAGAAGGTGCGAGTCTGGAGCGGCCGGTGATGCGGAGGCCAGGAGGACAGGTGGGGCAGGATGAGGTGTGATCATTGGCTTTTCATGGCTTCCCTTCCCAAAACCCCAGTGCCAGAATCTGAGGGAGTAAAGCTGCAGGCTGCGAAGCCCCTGAGAGACCCCCTTGCTTCCTTAGCCCCTGAACTCCCCCAGCCTCACAATGATGAGCTCCCTTACCATGGCCATGACCGTGAGGTGTTGCTTCCCAGGTGTCTGTGTGGCGGCTCCCCTGCAGGGCCCTGACCACACAGGCCTCTACCCCAAGTCCTACCCGTCCCTTTGTTCCTCTGAGGAGACAGAGGTGATAGTTGGTATGCTGTTCCTGCAAGTTGAAGTCATTTCTCCCCAAAATATTTACCAGCTTCCACCTGTTTCTAATTAATGCTGACAGGTAATCCCTCCTCCCTTAAGGAACCAACTCCCTCTCCTGAGCAGGTGCACAGCCATCCTTCATCCATGACGACTTAGACACAGGCAAACAGGAGGAACATGCACTACCTTCCAGAGGCTAGAAAGGAAAAGGTCTTTCTGTTTTCTTTTAAATCTCTGTGGGGTTGGGTTTTTTGTTTTAAATGAGACAGCATGTAAAGGGCTCTCCTTAGGAGAAGGGAGGTCTAATGAACAAGCCCGGCTCATTTTCCACTGGGTAATGAGTGCACCCAGGCAGCTGCTGGGAACAGTCATGTATTCAGTTGTCACCCTGATTTTACACTGGGGCTGGGTGGCCTGTTTAATACAAGAACATAAATCTATCAGCTGTTTTTACAGGTTCCCATTCAGAAAGTCACAGTCTTAGAATAATGCATGCTCTGTGTTTGCAAGATTGGCACAGCCCTTCCATCATTTCCATAACATCTATGAGCATTTGCAGGTACTGTATATTATAGACCCTAACACTCCTACATGCACATATGTGCAGCACACACAGAGCCATGAGAACATCAGGACTGTGGATGTCAATAAAAAGAGAGAGAGATTTGTGAATACTAGAAACCTTCTCAGTCCCTCATTTTCTGAGAGGGAGAGGGAGGGTATGAGATGAGTGAAGGCAATACTCAACCTAAGGTTAGAGCACCCTCCCTCAGTCTCCTGTAAAATGAGGCAATCATAGTCTCTTAGTTTTCTTCATCACCAAATTCTTGGATTCTAAGATTTGTAACTAAGTATAAATGTGAAATTATGAATCAAATTTTTAATAAAGGAGAGATGAGAGACCACAATGTGATGAGAGCTTTGGATGTGTGTATCTGTGACACATACCAAATGGCACTGAATGAAAAGGCCAGGCAGTGGCAAAGACACAATCAAATTTTGACACATTTCTGAATCCAAAGAATTCAGAGCATCTGATCAAGGCTGTGTGATTATATGAACAAAGGTACAGATGATGGACCATGGTAAAGAGGAGACACTTGGTTGTGTGTTAACAGTGATAAAGCCAAATGGGCAGTGCCAGAAGAGAAGGTATTTCCAAGAACGTTTGGAAGATCAGTCTTAGAAGGGCTCCTGACCAAACACAGCACACGTTGAAAGTTAAACTCGGATCAGCTGTCAGCTCCCCAGAACAGCTGGGGGAACTTTTAAGCCACATGTGCCAACTTATAGAGCTACTGTACAGTCCCGGTCTGGTTCTCACCCTGGGCCAGATGTTACAAATACCTGGGAGCTTTTTAAAAATACCAATGTCCAGGCTACAAACCAGACCAACTGAATGAGAAGCAGGGACCTAGACACAGGCAGATTTCAAGCTCCCCAGGTGATCGTAACAGGCAGCCAAGGCTGAGAAGGGCTGCTCTAAGGAAAGGCAGGGCAGCTGCTAATTCCTCCACCTGGTGGCCCAACATGGGCCCCAAAGAAGGGGCCTGCACAGACCTGGCCTTTAGAGATGTCCTGCATGAAATTGACCATTGGCTCCCTGCTCTCAGGAGGTAAGTCCATCAGCCCAAGAACAACGTGGTGGCTGACAGAACAATCCCCGGATTTCAAGGAAGAAGCATTTAGCTCTATTCTCAGTTCTCCCACTAACAAGCTACATGACCCTTGCTTACCACTGTAGTTCAGTGTCTGGATTGTAATTCATATTTAGTGAATGAATAAAAGTCACTGAGCTCCCCTAGTCATTGGGTTTCTTATCTCTTAAAATGAAAATATTAGATCACAGACCTCCATACCCCTTCAAATTCTAAACTTTGGAAACCAATATAGATCCTGTAGAGTTTGCTTCTATTCTACCAATAGAGCTTATCACCCTCCACATTTAAGTAACCCTTCCAAGGTACCATAGTTATGTAGGGTATCGATATCAGGGGAAGCTGGGTGAGGGGAGTATGAGAAATCTCTGTAATATATTTGCAACTTTTCTGTAAACCTTGGAGGTCCCAAATTATTCTAGAATTAAAATTTATTCCATAAGAAATCTTCCCATCCCATCAGGTGATTTATTACCTATCTTCTGTTCTTTCCCTGTCCCACTGTCTCCTTCCCCTACCATTCCCATTTAAGTTCCACACTTCTAACCTAAAAGATACACTTGATCTCTTTTGAGGCCCTTCCAGCCCGCAGACCCTTGTTTTGTATTTCATCATCTCCTCCAGCTCTTGCTGATCCCTCCATTCAGGGGAATTTGTGACATAAGTGATACAAACAATAAAAAGCCAAATGGGGAAAAGTGAGGCTGTGATTAAAACAGCAGGAAGCCACTCCCTCCAGGCTGGAAGAATGAAGGGGAAGGTAATGTTACCAGAGCCGGGGATCCAGGTAACCCTCTACCTGGTGGGAGTTGGAGCCTCTCTAGTAGGCACCTGGGGCGCGGAGGTGACAGCACCTGCCAAAACACTGCCTGAAGCACAGAGGGAAAAAACACTGGTTTCTCTTTTCTTCTCACTCTCCAACCTCCTAATAGTACCTCCCTTTAGTCAAATCCAGGCAAAAGCCAGATGTCATAGAAACTTGGAAAACAGAACCTTGTAGGATGCAGCCCCTTGTGATGCAGAGCAAAGTGGGAACAGGACAAGGAATGGGTTTGAGGGCAAAAGGCTAAGAACCGACACTGTACCTATAGTCTTTATAACACAATCTAATGCTTGATTGTATCATGTCTGATACTCTAAGACAGAGTATCCAATAGAAAGATAATACAAGCCATGAAATGTGGACCACATATGCTATTTTAAATTTTCTAGTAGCCATATTAAAGAAAAGAGAAATATGTGCAATTGATTTAATATATTTTATTTCATGCAATATATCCAAACTATTATCATTTCAACATGTAAGCAATCTTATCAGGCTTAATGAGATATTTTACCTTTTTTTTTTCATTCTAAGTCTTTGAAATCCGGTGTGTATTTTATACTTACAGCACATTTCAATTTGGACATTTCAAGGGCTCAGCAGTCACGTGTGACTAGTGTCTCCCTACTGGAGTTTCAAGTGATTTCGTATGGATTCCAAGGTTTGAGAAAGTTTAAGGCAAGAATTCACCAAGGAGGACATCTCCACACCTAGGGAGACCTCACATGAGTGAAAGTTCCAACAAATTCTCACTGAACTCAGAATTGTAAGGGGAAGCAGAAAACACAACGGACACCTGTTGAACATAGATCTGAGAAGGCTGAGAAAGGCAGCATGTGCCAGATGAATAGCATTCCACACATCATAGGAAGTAGCTTCAGAATCATGGGCTGCGTTATTGATTTGTGTGTTTTTTTGGATGATGTTTGATGGTGATGCATTAGTTTTTAAGAGCTTCTACTTTTACTAATAAGAAGAAACCTGTGTTCAGAAGTGTTCAGATACTTCCCTCCTGTGATTGTCTCAAAGTTGGAGGGAAATTTTCCTTACAGAAAGTAGTGCTTCAGTGTCTGGGGAACTCTGGGCTTATAAGGGTTTCAGTGGGCCATGAGAATCACAAGTCTGATACCTACAATGCGGAGTAAGGATTAGTTCTGATGGGGGAGGAGGAGAATGAGATAGGAGTTTCCAGTGTGAACATGTCCTATTTCCTTTACTCAGTGTTGATTGTGTTGCTAGCCTTTACAGCCTACATGTATTTTATAAATGTTTTTATATTCTTTTGACATTTAATAAAATTGCAAATGGTACTCACACAAAAGCACACAAAGTGAGTGAGGAAGATAAAAGAAAAAAAGGAAAGGAGGGAGGGAAGGAAGAAGGAAGGAAAGAAGTAAGAAAGGAAAGGAGGAAGAAAGGGAAGAAAAGTGGAAGGAAGACAGGGAGGAAGTAATGAGGGGAAACTAAAAGAAAGCAGAATATACAACTAGTGTGAACTGACACTGCCCAGAGCACGCAGACCCGGGAGGTGCCTTGTTGTACTTGCAAATCCCATCTTTACAGTTTGTCTCACTGTCCAGCTTCACACACCAAGGGCAGGTGTCTCCTAGACGTGGAGACATTCCCTCTGGCAAAAGTCCATTTTCTTTTCACAGTCCTGTGTCCTCTATGAGTGACTCTTTGAGGGCAAACCCTTTGGCTGGGTTTTAGGAGAGGGAAGTGAAGGCACATGATTTGCCAACTTGGGAAGGTGTTGGTGTGCTGGAAGGGGACGGCTTGAGCCCTACCGCCAGCTCAGCCCACAATAGATCAGGCCCCATCCCCTGGCTCCTGGAATAACTCCAGACTTGAAGAAAACAAATTAGGCTGTTGTCCGAGTAACCCTTGAGCACCTCATGAATCCTAACAGAAGCACCCCGGCTGCCAGGTCTTCTCTTACGGACACAGGCCCTCACATGCCATTCGTAGCCAGACCAGGGTGTGCTCTTTTCTGAAGCTGGCACCAGCTCTCAAACTTCATCTCTGAAATCATGCCCGGGGTGCAATGCATCAGCATCTCATTCCATCTGCACTGGCCTGGAGGTGCTGGCTCCTTGACGCAAAGGCCCTCACTTCTGCAGGGGCCTGACCTGAACCAACCCGGAGTCGACCGGGAATCAGCAGTCCACAGATTCAAGGGGGAAGGAAGACTTAGGTCCAGTAGGAGAGCAGCTAGTTGGGCGAGGAGCAGGCAGCAAGCAGGGACCAGGTCAGAGATGCCGGGAGAGCCAGGCAAGTGTCTGGGCTCAAGCGGCTGGAGGCTGAGCCACTCACTGCAGCTTTGGTGAGCAAGGCTGACTCTGGATTCTAGAGCTGAGACTGTTTATCCCTTCTCTATCTTATACCTCAGTCGCATGTCATTGGACCTGAAAGTGTTGAGCATTGACAGAAGAGGTGTCAGATTAGGCGAAGGAGTCCTGCACCTGAAAGAGGCAGCATTACTTCACCCTCCCTGCTGTCAAGTGATCTTGTTTCTCCTAATAAATAGAGAAATGATGGGCATGCTTTATTTACCAAGAAACACTTCTAAATTCCCCCCAGCCTCTACGAGAGGCGAGAGAGAATGATGACAAGCATTCTCGACATATTTCAACTGACAGTCACATAATTAAATTTTGATTGGAAAGGGCCTGAAGAAACAAACAAAAAATATCTAAACTATTCCATATTTTTCCCCCAATAATTCAAATGGTCTTTGAAAGCAGGAATGACCTCAGACATTTTGTTTTTCGTGTAACATACAGACTTGTGAGAACCCAGCCTGATGCTTATGACAGTGATGGTGTGGGCGAGATATTAGTTGTGTGCCTGCACATGCACCTGTGTGTGTACAGATACACATTTGTGTGTGTGCACAAGTGTGTATAGATACAATTCCCGGAGCATACAAATAAGGTGGCTGAGTTGAAGTAGTGAGTAAACTCCAAGAATAGCAGGGACACTGTTAACCCCCAGAAAAATGATTTGGAATTTAAATAGCAAGTGTTCGGAAGTGATAGGCAAAATAAACCTGGGAGACTGTTTGTGGTACAGATGGGATCTGATGCTCTCCGAGCAGGGAGAAGCGCTGTCAGTGTTTTGACAGACACAGACTGATGTTCAGGACAGAGCCAAGGAGGTGCTGGGTGGTGGCGCTTGGCGTGGGGGGAGCTGGAGACCTCCATGACAGATTGACAAGCCCGAGCAGGAATTTTTCTCCAAGCAGAGGGAAGGGAAAGAGGGGATAGAAGATAAAGACACAGCGAAGCTGGGATGCTGGTGGCGGGGTGAGGTGAGAAGGACAGAACTGCATTTACCACATCTGCCTCTTTGGGGATTATTAAGAAGGTAAAAGCAGGGGCCAAAAGGCAGACCACGGGGGGATAAGCATCACTTCCCAGCACTTCGTTTCTCTTCACAGTTTGTGGAGTTGGCAGGCCTGCTTAGTGCTCCGGGCAGGGAACCCCCGATGACAAATGCCTCCCACGTGGGCTGAGGGTCAGAGAGCAGAACTCAACCAGCAGCAACCATACAGAGAGTGTTTCTCTCCCAGCACCCGTAGCAATGTTACCCAGAAGGGAAACTAGAGCTTAGATGGGTATAAAAACACTATAAACTGTGGCCGGTGTGGCAGGAGACCTCCGGACAGACTTAAATGCTTGGTGGTGTAAATACTACACTCTGACTGCATAGCCTTAACCGACTTGGACCAAACCATCTCTCAGGCCTTCCCAGCCTGCCCAAGGCTCCTGGAACACCTTGGAACCCACCTGTCCTGCTCTCCTCTGTGACCCCCTTGTCTGCCCTGAGGCCCCCTTTCCCATGAGCCCAACCTATCTGGGTGGGTGCAGTATCCTTGTCCTGATTTCCCCTAGTGAATTCCCTGGGAGCTCAGCATCCAGCAGGCAGTGTGGTGGTGTGACAACACCAGCTGAAGTCAGGAGGCTGCACTCAAGTCTTACCTCCATCCCTCATCAGCCCTGTGCTCCTGGGCAATTTAGTTACTCTCTTGGAGCCTCAGTTTCCTGGCTTGTGCAAAGGACTGGTAGGTTTGTTGCATCTAGATCAGTGATTCTCGACCAGATTTTCCCCTAGATATTTGGCAATGCCTACAAGCATATTTTCCGGTCATAATTGTGGAGCAGGGGTGGGGGGATGTTAATTCTGGCTCCAGTAAGTAGAGACAAGGCCTGCTTCTAAATGTCCTAAGTGTGCAGGACAGTCTCCACAGCACAGAATCATCCAGCCCCAATGTCGGTAGGGTTGAGGTTGTTTACAAACTGTCTCTCAACATCACATGGGTTTTTTTAAATTAAAGTTTTATTTTATATTGGAATATAGTTGATTTACGACGTTGTGTTTCAGGTGTACAGCAAAGAGATTCAGTTATACATATACATGTACCTATCCTTTTTCAAAATTTTTTCCCATTTAGGTTATTACAGAATATTGAGCAGAGTTCCCTGTGCTATACAGTAGGTCCTTGCTGGTTATTTATTTTAAATATAGCAGAATGAACTTATGGTTACCAGTGGGGAAGGTGGGGTGGGGGGAGGGATAGACTGAGAGTTTGGGATTGACATGCACACGGGTTCTTAATTACAGCTTCTATCATCAAGGATTGTTTCCTCCCTTCCTCTCTTTCTTTCTCTTTCTTTCTTTCTTTCTTTCTTTCTTTCTTTCTTTCTTTCTTTCTAATATACATGTATTTGGGGGGAGATTGCAAGCTCCTTGAGGGCAGGCAGAGGCTGTATCTAAATCCTTTTTGTTTTGCATTCAGAGACTTGCACAGTGAAAAACCTCACATGCCATCAGCCGCTTGGTAAAAGGAATCACAGAAGAGACTTTGACTCTCCTGGCAAAAGGATAAATCTGTTTTTGTACTGCTGGGTTCATCTGTTCATGGTGTGAGACAGAAGTAAAGCCACCTATTATACTGCCCCCTTCCCCCAAAATACCTGTAAAATACTAGAAGATACTGCTAAAACTACATCCAGATCATACAAAAACAGTTTGAAAGAGAAAAATATGGTGAACTCACTGCTATCCAACAGGTTCACAATGAAAGAAAGACTGTTTGACTAAATTCATCCCCATGGAGGGAGAGGTGGTACAAGTCCAGGCTGTACTTATTGGGAGAAATCCATTATGTCAGACTGTTCGTGTAAATGTTAAAAAAGTTCAGGAGGTAAGAAAAATGAAGGCTTCTTAAAAAAGAGGAGAAGAAAGAATGGGGAATTTTTGGCCCCTTGCACATTTTTGTGTACCTCTAATATATCAGATCCTGTGTTACACATGTTATCTCATTTATCTTCAAAACAACTTATTGGGTAAGAACTGAGGCTTAGAAAAATTAAGGATGTATTTTATAGATTTTAAAGCAAATACATTTTTCACATTTCATATTCTGGAATGAATATGTACCTTAAAGTTGATGCCATCTAATAATCAGTGTTGGCTTTTTTTTTTCCTCTCTGTCTCTCTCTCTCTTTATATTTTTACATTTTAGTATACCTGAAGTAAGAATGCATCTTACAGTCTTTGGCTACTTAGATTTCTAAAAATAAGGTCACTTATACAGATCATACAACATGGCAGAGCTGGAAATCATAAGATACTAGATGTTATTTATTTCTAATCCAGCAAGGAAATTCGAGTGCTCCGTAACAAGGTTCTTGTGAAGTCCACTAAGAGTGGTTTTTCCTGAGATGACTTGGGTGGCTCCAGTGAGAAGTTAAGGATGGTGGTACATTTGTGTTACTATATTTTTTTACATTTTCATTTTTTCCCAGTTTTACTCAGGAATAATTTACATGCATCACTGTATAAATTTAAGGTATACAGAGGGATGGTTTGATGTATCTATATTGTGAAATGATTAATGTTTACCACAATAGGTTTAGTTAACATCCATCATATCATATACATACGATAAAAAGAAAAATCTCCTTGTGATAAGAACCCTTAAGACCTACTCTCTTAACAACTTTTCTACATATCATACAGCAATATTAACTCTAGATATCATGTTGTATGTTACATTCCTAGTACTCATTTATCTTATAACTGGAAGTTTGTACCTTCTGACCACCTTCCTCCAATCCCCCCATGCCCCACCCACCACCTCTGTACTCTATGCTTTTAGGTTAAACTAGTGGAAGAGAATAAAGAAGTAAGGGTCAAAGATCTGAGATTACTATTGTTATTAACATCAACAATGAGAGACTGGATTTAAGTCTAACAGAGAAGACAAGCAATTAAAATATATATTATATGTATACAATATTAAATATATATATAAAGTTATATCACTGATAGAAGCAGTCAGGGCCAGAGTGGGAGTTTAGCCATCAACCTTTATGCCCTTGGTTGTCTTGGACACTGGGACAGTAATTTAGCCTTGCATGGGAGGTTACAGACCAATAAAATAAAGTTTAACTTAGGAGTGCTTGATGACAATTCAGTTGTTGAGATGGTACCAATCTATGCCTAGGAATAGAATTTATTTTAAACTTGTTACAAATAGTATTCTAACTCAGTGTTAACACAGATAGGTAATGTGTACTAGATACTTGTTGAAAACTTGTTGAATATAACAACGTTTGCAAAGAAAAAAAAAAAAAAATATGGGTTGGATGGTGGGCCTTCTCTATCCCTTAGACACCATTTGTGTCCATGAACTTGTCACACTCACTACTGTTGCGTTGCTGTTACCTGACATATTTATCCTACTTAACTTCCTCCTCATGTCTTTGTCTACTTCTACTTCTTCACTTCTCAAAGCTGATCTCCTGAAAACCTGTCTTGATTTCCTCAGACTTCAGAGCCTCTTATCTGCTCCCTCTGCACTTTGTGTCTACACTTCTGTTATAAAAACCATGAAACCACATTGAAATTTTTAGAGTGCCTTTCTGTTTGGTCCACATGAATTGTCTGATCTTTCAGGATTCATTAGCACAGCTCCTGATCTATACATGGTAGTGAACTTGCTCATAGGATGAATAAATGAAGTATGCACACCGTGAGACAGCCCCTTACCATGCACAGACTAGGAAACTCTCAGTGACCTGCCCCCGCTACCTCCCAGACCCCATTTCCCAACACTGTCCACCCCACACTTTCACCCAGCCCACTGGTCCCTCATTGTCACCAAACACCAGGCCTTGGGGCCTCCACATGGCCTATTATGACCATCTGCAGAGGTTTTACCCCAAATATATGCCATAGCCCATTTCCTCTCAAGATTTAGGTCTCTGCTTAAATGTCATCTTCACAAAGAGGTTTGCTCTGACCACATTGTCAAAAATAGCAGCTTTCTTCTTCAGTCTCTCTGTTCTTACCTGCTTTATTTTTCTTCTTAGCACTTACCAATAACCTACATATTTTGTATTTACTTATTTTTTAAAAGTCTCCCCCACTGAAATGTGAGCTCAGTGAAGATAGGGAATTTTATCTGCAAATAATAAACAATTAATCACTCAGTGATAAAGGAATGAATGAGTCTATTACTATCTTTAATGAGACTACTTTCACCTGTTGGTGAAACAGAACTGCAGTCATAGAACCACTTCTAGAGGAAATCACTGTTTTGGATCATCTAATATAGTCACATACCATTTTAATTTCTTTAAGTATATTAGCTCATTTATTGTTCACAAAAGCCCTAGCATGTAAGTATCATCACCCCCAATTTAAAAGAGGAAGCAATTGTGGTTCTTCCAAATCCCATACACTTTCTTTTATACTCATCCTTACACAATCATATTTTTGCAAATCCACCTATTCCATTACGTTTATTCAACAATTCATTCAGTACTTGTTGAGTTTATCCCATATGTTTCTATTATGAGAAATGCACACAATATTTTCCCATGGAAGTTTAACAAATATGACACTTCCTGGCTATTTCCAAAGTAGTAGAGATATGTGAAAAACAAACAAACAAACAATAACCTACGAGTTAACCAATAACCTAAATTTAGAAGTATTTGTTCCTTTTTCCCATTATTTATACTATTCTTTCATTGTTACTTTCATCCAACAATAAAGTCACTAAAAATGTGGAATGACTACCATACATTCTGTGAAACATGAAACAGTGCTTTACCTGTCCCACCCACTGCCACCACTCTCCAGGTGCTAACTTCTGTAATGTTTTGGTTTAAATAAAGTACTGCAGAGAATAGTAATCTTAACACAAGAAACAGAAAGATCTAACTAAGGAAGGAGTTTAAAAAAGAGAATTCAGTGAATACATCTCTATAGCCTTTCCCTGGAAGAGACCTGCAAATCTGTCAGGCAGAGAATCAAGTCTGGAAAAACTGCTCTTGGAAGAGTTGAGCTTGAGAACTCACACCAAGAGTAACAGTCTCAGGGGAACCTGGGTGTGTTCAGCAAGGAGTGAATGATGTTCAGGAGGACAAGGGATTTGAGCTATCAAGGAATCACAGAGAACTGTGGATCAGACTCCTTGGGCAAGGCCTGAAATACTGATATGGAAGTAAATGTAAATTTGGATATGAGAACATTGGCCTAACTCTTTTGGGCTATAGTGGTCCCACCTGAGACATCTATTGACTGGCAATAGCCCGCCCTGAAAAAATACAAATTTGCTAGAGCATAGGTTTCTTACTCTATGGATGACAAAGAACAGAGCCAGCTTAAGAAAACATTGCATTCACAATTGTGGAGAAATCAGACATTTGGAAAACCTGGATCTTATGAAAGCTTGGACGACAACTCTGAACAAAGGTAATAAAAGATCTATCATTGGGTCTTAGCCATGGAAAACAATGGCCAAAGCATCATTTAACCCCAAAGACCTCCAATAATATAAGAGAAAAAAGGACTTGAGTTTAGTAAAATGTTTAAGTTCTGCTATTAAGCAAGTAGCCGACTAAAATGTTCTCTTTAGGCCAGATGTTTGATCTCACTAATGAGAACAACACACATCTTGCCTGAATTGACCCAGGAAAGGTCAACATGGGTGAAAGTATCCAGCCAAATCACAACTGATCACTTTGGCCTCTGTCCCAAGTGCTATACAGAAGGTCAAAGAGATGTGGGTGCCCCTGTTGGTTGGTTAGGTTGTGCTATCACCTATACAAGGGACTCCTGGAAAGCCTACATAAATGGAATCCAAAAAGATAAGACAGTAGTGGTAAATTATATTACATTTTCTTAAAGGAGGTATTTCGTGTGCTAGGTAATTCTCATTAGTCCTGTCTTGGAATTATAGTTTGAATTAAACAAAATTTATTAAACATTAAATATGACATAAATTTGTAGCATAATGGAACCTTAGTGTTCAGTTGATCTAATTCCTCTTCACTCTTCCATCCATTTTACAGACAATTACACCAAGCCCAGAGAAGAAAAGTGTCTTACAGAAGTCACATTTTAAGTTTGAATTTCCAGAAGAGAAGAGGATTTTGTTTCATTCAAAGGACAAGCTGTGCCAACACAATGAATTTGGCCTGTTCTCCTACTCAGCCTACCTCTTGCCTCCCAACTCCTTGTTAATGCTTTTTTAATAGACTATCAGACATTTCTTTGGAGACTTCATTATTCTGCTCACCTGTTTGTGCCTGACTCTCCTCCTCTTTGCCACCCCATAACACAAATACACACATTATCAGAGAAAGCATTGAATCTAGAGTGTAGTAGTGCTTGATGGCTATATTGTACACCAGTCATTCCATCTTGGTCTCTTTTCCTCTGAGAAATGTTCTTCTCACCCATTTCAGTCTCCATAGTTTGGTGGTATCTTGATTTTACCCCTGGGTTCAGGGAGAGAAATGTTACTCAAACCTGACCAATCATAGCACCTCATTGCTCTGGCCTCAGAGGTTGGTTCAAGGATGAGAATGTGACCCAGTCGGACCCAACGAGGCACTCACGAGACTTCTGATGGGACCACTACAAGAGAGGCATTCTCTCTTTCCTCCTAAACTTATAGCTACTAGGATATAAGCCTGAAACAGCTAGATGGTCATTTTACCTCTGCAGTGGATGGAGCTACTGAAAATGAGACCAATATATAGCAAAGCAGGGTGAAGAGATGGAGAAAAACCTATTCTGCTGATATTGTTAGAACTCCTTGATCCATGTGAGCTTGAAATTCTTAGACATTTCAGTTATATGAACCAAAAAATCACCCTTTTATTTAAGCCAGTTGGGTCCATTATTCTGACACTTGCAATTGCAAGATTCCTGACAGATTCTGCAGTGTAGAGTTTATCTAATGTCTAGGCTCACCTAGAAGGGATTCAGTTGCTGGCTTAGGTAGCCTTTTATTAGTGCGTGTTTTGCTGATACTTTTAAAGTCACTTCTCAGTCAATGCATGCTGTTTCACAATGTCATGAATTACAGTTAACCATCAGACTGTGTTTTCATTCAGGTCATGAATTTCCTGATTTTTCTAGGATCTAGGCTAGGATGGTCTTTTAGACTCTAGAAACACCTCTCAAGGGAAAAGGGAAAAGCAATCACTGCCAAGGAAAGCTGAAACTGGGCTGGCCCAACCACTAAGATGTCTGTAAAACAGACGGCATTTTCCCTGGGTAAGTGCTGGCTTGATCTGACAAGAACTACTTTTCCCTTTGCTCTTATGACTTGGTTAAGCCTTGCAAATGCAGCTTGATTTTCAAGCTGAGGAATCACTAACTTTCTTTACCTGGAAGTGGGGTCTCCCCTGTGTAGGGGAGTACAGTGAGGCTGGAGAGATATGGGTACTGGCACCATTAGGCTACACTCCCCATCTATCAATGGCTGCCCTCTACTTTTGGCCCTGCCTGGACAGCTTTGAAGAACACCTTTGTTGATGTACAAATGACAACTTATAGCTTATTGTTCTCCTATATGGCATATCCCTGTTTTAAAATAGTCTTATACCAAAGGAAAGACCCTTAGACATCAACCACAAACTAAGGAGAAGAACCTTCCCAGCACATCTGAAATCCTACCCATCCATTCTGCTTTTTGGGTACAGAAGGCCCTAGTAATGGAAATGAAAGGGCAGAGCCTTGAGAATCAGGTTCAGGTCATTCTCAAAGTGTTATCTTGATTTGGCACTGTAAAGCTTGGCTCATTTAAGTCTCTTTCTGGAAGCAGGACTCACCCTCAGGGCTTTCCCTCCTTCTGTCAATGATCATTACTAGTGATCTCAGCCTCCTCCCATTCCATTTTGTACACATATACACACACACACACAATATTAAGTGAGGCAAAGTGATAATGAAGAGATTCTCCTTCCAGAACTCCCACTGGTGCCTCTACATTGGTCCTTTTATTGCTATTGCTCTAATCTGCTGAACTCTGGACCTTTCCAATTACTCTCATGGTCGGTGCTTGACTGTCCAGTATTGCCGGTCATGTGGAGCTCAACCTTTAGCCAGCCTGATCCATGGTGTCTACCAGCTCCCTACCCATGTTCACCCAGTCAGATGAAATGCCTGAAGTCTGGACTTGTAACCACCTGCTTGCTGCCCCTGAAGCTGGACCATACTACTCACAACTGTATATATATGCTGCCAGATCTGTCACATGCCACATGCTTGGATTTCATGTTGCTATCCCAAAGAGACAACAGAACAAAGGAGGGAAATATAAATGGGAGCATTTGCTTTTCACTTTGGATAGGACAAAATCTTCTGTCATTTTGAATCCAACTCTTTATGAAACAATGAACTCATAGCAGTTGTACTTACCATACTGTACCATTTATTTAGCATATATCAGAGATTGCCTTTGATATCTTTTATATTAGGTACTATTATTATGTGTTAATGTTCCACATTTCTATTTAACTTTTATATGAACATTTAACTACTTGTGATTTTTTTTTCCAGTTCTCTTCATACTTTTAGGAAATGACATATTTACATTCCCCAGCTCCTGGCATGGGGCTTAAACACATATTTGTATTAAATAAACCCATAGTTTATCAATATATATTTATTGAGCACTTGGTATTTACTTCAACTTTGTTCTAGTTCCTGTGGGATTTACAAAAGAAAACTTTATAATACTCTCCCTACCCTGGAGATTATGGAGTTTGGGAGGGGAATAAGATGAATGGGCATGAAACAAATAGAGACAAATGCAAGATATTTTATGGTCAAGTGGTACATTGTGGGCATTGGGCTATGTTTGCTATAAGGTTTTAATAAACAAACAAATATTTCTGAGAAAGTAAAATTTTTATAGTCATAGACTTGAGATGGAAGAATACAAAACAGACGCACCCTTCAGTCCATGCCAAACTGTTCCCTACAATTCATCTCTTTAGAGCTCTGTTTAGTCTAGCCTTGAATGCTCCTAGGGATCCAGTTTCCATCACAGTCATTGGGAAACACCTTTGCAATCTAAATGTTCTCTGTGTCAGGAAGTTTTTTTCCAGTACTCAACTTTTATTGCTCCACCTCTTACTGCCTTTCGGTTTCATTTCATCATTTCTCTAGCCATGTCTCCTGGTACCTTTGTTTTCCATCTCCTTTGTGTTGGTTGGCCCAATGTTCCACATATGTCATCTCCCCTGTCTTTCATCCTTTGGTTTCTTTCCTTTATATTTTCTCGAACAATGACAATCATATTCCTGCCCAGGAATGTTCTCCAGGTTAAGTAAATGGTTAGAGTGTGACTCACAGGAGGAAGAGTACTTTAGAAACAACAGCTCTAATGTTCTTTGACATCAAACATTTCCAGTTCATGGTTGTATCTCAGTGTCTAGCTCTCAGTGTCTAGCCCATAGTAGGGCTTTGATGATGGTTGCTGGGGGCACAGATTAGCTCACCCTCCTGAAAGTATACGGTTCTCTCAACAATGGACCTTAGAGGACTTCCTGTCCAACTTTCTAGCCTCTGACAAAGGTTTCAGTGATGAGGATTCATAACTCTATAAGTTGACCCATTCTAAGAACTTGAAGAATTCCTCCTTACATTTAATGAATATTTGCTTCATTTTAAATTCTACTCATTGGTCTTGGTTTGGCTATGTGGAGCTAGTCAGAAGTGTAAATCTTTTTTTTTTTTTAATTAATTAATTAATTAATTTTTGGCTGCATTGGGTCTTTGTTGCTGCACGCAGGCTTTCTCTAGTTGCGGTGAGCGGGGGCCACTCCTCATTGCAGTGTGCGGACCTCTCACTGCCGTGGCTTCTCCTGTTGCAGAGCATGGGCCCTAGGCATGTGGGCCCCAGCAACTGTGGTATACAAGCTCAGCAGTTGTGGCTCGTGGGCTCCAGAGCACAGGCTCAGCAATTGTGGTGCATGGGCCCACTTGCTCTGTGGTATGTGGGATCTTCCCAGACCAGGGTTCGAACTCATGTCCCCCACACTGGCAGGTGGACTCCCAACAACTGTGCCACCAGGGAAGTCCCAGAAGTGTAATTCTTATTTCACATGAAAGACCTCTACAAGCTTGAAGAAAATTGTTATGACCTCACTCCAACTTCTAATCTAGCCTCAATAATTCCAGCTATTTGTTGCATATAGGTCATTTGTTGCACACCCCAAATAATTATTTTTAATGGAAAGATGGAACAGTGATGGTTGAATGAACATATGGATGCGTGCAAGGAGATGGCTCATTCATTGGTTCATAGACGCCTTGCTTTTAAACTCCTCACCACATTGACTATCCATTTCTGGATGCTCTCTACTTTGCTGGTGTCACTCTTAAAGTGAAGTTTCTAAAACATAACACTTCAGGAGAAATGTGGCCCATACAGAGAACAGTACAACTGAGAGCTAAATGTGAATTTCTGTTTTTTAAAACCATAAAACCATTCTGTAAGGCAAAAGACAAAAAGAAATATATACAAATATTGTGATATAGTTAGTAAGTTTATTTATCAAAAGGGTATGGGTTAGGAATTCTGAAACTATTTTATGTGTATTCTAGTTTAGAACAAACAAATATATTGTGGATAACAAGAGTAACAAGAGTCAGGTTGGAGAAACCTAAAAACTTGTTTTAAAAAATCTGTTCTTGGGCTTCCCTGGTGGCGCAGTGGTTGAGAATCTGCCTGCTAATGCAGTGGACACGGGTTCGAGCCCTGGTCTGGGAGGATCCCACATGCCACGGAGCAACTAGGCCCGTGAGCCACAACTACTGAGCCCGTGCATCTGGAGCCTGTGCTCTGCAACAAGAGAGGCCGCGATAGTGAGAGGCCCATGCACCGCAATGAAGAGTGGCCCACGCTTGCCACACTGGAGAAAGCCCTCGCACAGAAACGAAGACCCAACACAGCAAAAATAAATAAATAAATCTGTTCTTTTTCACTGTTGGAAAATGAAATTGTGAATACGGAAAGAAAAAAGAGTAGAATAAACCCTGTGGTTTTGGATTAGAATCAGAGGTATTAAGTATGAACTTATGGCTTTTTAGTATAGATACAAATGGAAGGATACGGAACTAAGTATAGATGTGGCTGTATGCATGGGCTAATATCCATTCACATATTTGTAAGCTCTGCTGAGAGGATTTAGGAGCAATGACATTGCAGTAGCAGTGAGCACACCTGGTGCCCAGATCTTGGCTTCTAAATGCCATTCTCCAATAAAAGGAGTCAGGACTCCTTGGAGAAGTCTTTTTGATGCCAAAGCCAAGTCAGAGAAAATACAAAATGAGACTGGAAAATACTGTGGTGCCAAAAAGTAAGGAAGTGCTTTAAAAAAGAATGTGGATATGTCAGAATGGTGCAGGAACCAAACTGAAAGAGCTCACAATGACCAAACCTGGAATAATAGGATAAAATTGATACCTATAAGTCCATATTAATATACATAAACATTTGAATTAATAAATGTGGGAGAAAGGAAACTTTTCCTTCTAGCCACGTGCTCAATCACTGTTGTGGAAGGAAAGGATGATGGTAAGGTAGGCAGTAGTCAGGACTGGGTCATGTGCCTGTACTATAAAGTGGTACAGCTGTCCTGGAGTTGGAAGCTCTGACTAGCAGTAAGGAGACCTTAATTCTAGTTCTGCCTTCACCAAATTGATGTTCTTGGTCGTATGACCTTGAGAAAATTGTTCATTTCTACCATAGTGACCTGCCCTCCCTTCCTTACAAGGCTATTGTTAGGCTCAAAGGCCATAGTAAGAACCTGGACCAAAGCAATGACAAAGCATCACCTTACTCAGAATTCTCACTGCATTTATTACCTGTCTAATTCATTTACTTTTCATTGTGCACAGTGTTGTCTTATGACGGGTAGCATGTGCAGTGGTTAAGACCCCAGGCTCTGGGTTTATATTGCCTGGTTCCCACCTTAATGCCACTGCTTACTAGCCATGTCATAGTTTCCTCAGATACAAAATGAGGGTAGTGACAGAACCTACCTCATAAGGTTGTTGCAAGTGTTAAAGGAAGTGATATTTGTAAAGCTTTAAACAAAAAAGACCTTGCATCATGGTAACAGCTATATAGTATTTGCTCTTAGCATTACTTCAAGATGTTTTTTTCTGATGCTTTATGGCATTATTCAGAACATAATTTAACTCCTCTGGATGCAGCAACTGGTGGCTTCCCAACAGTAGGCTGTTTGAGGGCAGGGACAGGTTGCCTGTGCCTTGTGCCTTAGCCTCCAAAGCATGATGCCATGTGCAGAGAAGGTGCTCAGTAAATAGCTGGTGATTGATTGACTCATAAGGCCCTACAGCCAATGTTCTCTACTTCACAATTTTGCTTCAGGCCAACTTGTCATCTGTGTATATTTAAACAAACTTGGAAAATAGAAAATTCTCTACTGCTAGAAATGGTCTTTCCTGAACGCTGTCAGAGTTTGCTATGGAAGTTGTTAGCTTTTTGACATCCCTTCCTCCCATCCCCCCCACCAAAAATCATTCTGTCAGCACCACAGCTGAGGAGATGAACTCAGAAATAGCACATCCAACACTCAATATTTGACTGTACTCTGCCCTTCTCTTTCCTCTTGTCTGGAAGTAAAAAAAAAAAAAAAAATCCCACCATCAACTTTCCCAGATTATCTGTTTATGTTCTTTTGTTCCTGTTTCCAAGAATACATCTTCAGAGTCAACTTGATCTTCAGTGCTTGGCAATTACTAAAGAAATAAAATATTACTCTCCTCATTAAGCATTTTGGCCACATTCTTCTTGGTGCTTCCATTTTCGATATCTAAAGTGCAGCCCTCCTTCAGTGCCCTTGAAGATGTACTTGTTTTCTTACTGAATGCATTATTCCATAGAAGAAAAAAATATCATCTTTCAATTTATGAATCCCTCTTATCTTTACTCTTCACCTTTCCTTCTCTTTATGTTTCCTCCACTTACATACTTCTAAATTATTTCTGGCCAAGCATGAGGCAGTCCAGTTGGAATCCTGGGTCTGTCACTATCGTTATGATCATGCCTTTGGTGCCATTTGTATGAAATGAAGTCCCACAGACTCAGGGCACACTGCAAACTCTTTTCATTTTTGCAGACAGCAGCGATTGTACTCGAGAATTACCCAAACGCTGCCCCCGTCTCCTGACCCTGGTTTTCATTTCTTTCCAACATGTTATTTTCTCCTGTTTTGCCTCTATGACTCAATAGTGGAAATAGTTCATGATTCCAAGAAGCTTTACTGTTCTCCTGATCCTAAAAAGTGTCCCTGAATGGTAGGAGTCCTTCTCCAGCCTCTGGGCGGGGGAGAGGAGTGGCTAAAACACTAGCACTAACGTCTGCCAAACTCCCCCTCCTTTTCTTCTTTGCCTGACTTCTGTCAGGCCAAAGCCACTGACATTTTTTGAGAAGAGAAAGTGTGGGAGTTTAGAAGGAAATGTAGTGTGAGATGCACCCAAGGGTATGCCAGTGTGCACTTGTGGAGGGGCACACTCCAAAAAGAATGGCAGTGCCTAAGGAGACCCTCCACTCTCTGCAGTGACGTGGAGACCAGGCAGCCAAGGGAAGCCCAGGAAGACCCTACATTGAGTCTCAGTTCTATTACCTTCAACCTATGACCTTGATCAAATTACATACCTCCTTTAGAAAAAGGAGAGACAACTCACATCTGCCCCAATGGCACTTGTCAAAGCATTTACAAAGTGCAAAATACCATATGGTTGCTAATATTCAAAAATATATATTATAGCAATAAATAAAAGGTAGTTATTAATGTAGCCATTCAAATCAACTGATCAATGACTTGATCAAACTTGATCAAACTTGCCCTTATTACGTCAGCAAGAAGTATTAGACAAGGTCCTTGTCCACAGAAACTTAAAATCCAGTTGAAAAGACAAAACTTACATAGCTGTCCAGACTTACAAAGATGAATCCATGAGAAAGCAGAAAAAATCTGGTGCTAAATTATGCACTGCAGGGTATTCTGCAATGGTGCCAGAATTTTAGAGGTTTAAATACCTCAGTTAGGAAATAATAACATTGACCATACACTCCTACTTCTAAGTCCTGGTAATGCTTCAGTTAGACTGCAACAAGGGGTTATACATGAGTTATAGGCTCCTCCTAGACATCCAAGCTCCTAACTCAGTGGGATTCAGGCTCTTGGCCATTGGTGTTCTTCTACCATTGTCAACCTCCCATCACAGAAAAGTGTGGTAGAAACACAATGTAAGGGTGGAGACTACAAGCTAAAGGGTCCATCAGCCTTGCTCAAATCATACCTCCCAAATATAACAGTTGGTTACCTTGGATAAGTTATTTATGCTTTTCAGGCCTTGGGTGTTATAATGGTACTTATCATAGGATGGTGCAAGGATGACAGGTTAATACATGTCAAGTACAAAGAACAGTGTTTAGCATACAGTATGTGCTTAGTAAATGCTGGTTATATTTGCAGCTGTTGTCACTGTTGTTATTATTGTTACTGTTATTATTAAGTAGTGTTTCCCGAAGTGTGTTCAGAGGAGAGTACTCCTGCAAGATATTCCTCACAGAGGGGTTCTGTCGTTCAAAATGTGGTGATTATTGCATTTTACATGCAAAAATGCATATGAGTACTGAAGTACAGAAGAATTCCTTAAAGAAAGACCTGTAACTTTAATCATCCCGGGTTATCTAAACATACTTGGTTCCTACCTAACTCGATGACCTTAGGGCTTACCCTTCCTCCAAGAGCACACTTCAAGGAACTTACTCCAAGGGGGTGAAAAATGCGGGAAATCTTCAATTTATAAACATTTTAAGCTGAAGAGAGGGCTACACAGCCCTTGGAAATCAATTTCCCAAGGAAATCAATTGAAAATATTAACTGCATTATGAGTGTTTTTTTAAAGTTGTCAAATAAATAGTTTGCATATCTTTATGTAGTTATTAGTTCTTTATCTGACAGATTAAAATCGAATGAAATGAAATTTAAAAAAAGAATCAGACTCTAAAAGTGGATAAAAGTGGGGAAAAAAAATCGAATGAAATATTGACTTTTCTCTCTGGCCAACAGCTGAGCTGCAATTTTATTAAAAAGAGAGAGAGTTTAACCTCATGCCATTCTCAGTCTCACTAATGGCAAAAGGGTCATAAGGACTGTGTTGAAGAATACATGTGCATCACCCAGTGGTGAACACAAAAGTTAGAAATAACTCCCTAGACAGCTTAACTCAATCTATTATGTGTGAATTTACCTAGAACTCTTCTGCTTCTATCATCCCTGGAACAATTAATTTCATAAGTCAAGTTGCCATTTTATAGGGCAATTTTAGGGTCAATGTGTCCGGATGCTGTGATCATCTTAATGTTCACCTTCCATCTCTTTGAAAAAAATAGTCATCATTGCTAGTCTCTGCATAGACCCACACTGACTACATGTCACCTTTTCAGATGTGTCCTTCAGCAAAATATTGGTGGAGGTATCAGGTGTAAGGTATAAGAGTATGTATAAGTGTGTATTATATATACATGAGACAATGGACTTGTGAGAGTCACAGAGAAGGAGGGGCATGATGTAGAAAGCGATTCTTTTTTTTTTTTCAATTTAATGGCTGAACCATTTTTTAATTGTTTTGTTTTGGCCACGTCGTGAGGCATGTGGGATCTTAGTTCCCTGACCAGAGATCGAAACTGCGGCCCCTTCATTGGAATTTCACAGCCTTAACCACTGGACCACCAGGGAAGTCCCTCTTAGGAAGCCATTCTTGACCCCATTAGACCACACCTATAGGGAGCTCTCTAAGCAGTTGGAAGAACATATAAAGTTGCCAAGTTCCACTGGAACTCAAATAGCTCAGAGGCATGGTTGAATTGGAGCTGATATAAAGTAGTCTTATCTTTTTTTCACACAATGTGCCTTTGGACTTGCCCTGTCTTCGACACCTCATTCCTACTTAGCAGCCATCGTTTAATTATTTCTGTTCCTTTATTTTACCCAGTGAGAGATTAACAATCCAAATCCTTCAATAAGAGTTTGTTCCACTGTCCTCTGTCAGAAATTTAGCACAGATATTTTAGATAGAAGGTACCACCAGCCTCTTCACCAAGAAAATCAAGGACCCTGAGGGGTAGGGATGGGTATCTGTTCAGGGGACCCAGGATAGAACCATCTCCCAACTCTTCAATGGGTGAGACCAAACCAGGTGTCAGGATTCAAAAGTAGAATGAATGCTTAAGTGCGAAAGTTTGGAATCAATTCAAAGGGCTTAGTCTTATAAGATCTCCGAAAAGCAGACATCTGGGCCTTCCTACCCTCTCTGTGTCTGTAGTCATCTGAGAGTTGAAGGGCAGAGGAGCTGCCCATGAGATTCTGCCAGGGACACAACTGAGTGGGATTTTGGGGCTGGTGGCATATGTGTTTCTCTTTTAAATATCTTTATTTTTTCATTTTGGTTAAAACCACAAGTATTTGAAATAGTCCCATAGGAACGAAGTCTCAGACCTGTGGAATGGAATGTCAGCCGTGGAAATTAAATGGCCACCACGTGACCTAGAAAATGCCACTGTGGAAAATAAACGTATGATGCTGCACAGACCCGCTGTTTAACATTTTGAAATGACAGGCAATCACTTTCCAAAACCACGGCCAGAGGTAGAGCTCTCGGAAAGCTTAAATCAAGAGTCTTTTAAATCAAATTGATTATTTGGCTGTGATTCTCTAACAAATTAAGATCTGCTCTTGAATGCTGGACAATGAAAGCTCAGACAAAGCTACTAAACACACACAAGCACACTCTTCCATTTTGGCCACAAAGGACCATGCTGTTAAGTACCATCTTGCTCAGTCGTGCCTGCAGCTATGCAAAACCAAGATCTCTTTATTTTAAAGGAGCAAAGACTGTAGCTTTAACTGTGGTGTGATGCTAGAGGGAAGGTGAGCCAGGGATGGATGAGACAACATCAGTGAGAGAGGTGTCTAGGGAGAGAAGGAGGAAGGAAGGGGGATAGAAAGGGAGAAGAAAAAATATGTAGAGGAAAAGGGAGAGGGTGACACAGCATGAGGGAAAAACCAAGGAGAAAGGGGGGTGGTAAAGATGAAAAGAGGAGAGAGAAAATGGGGAGAAGAGAGAGAGAAGGAAAGAAGTGAAAAATGAGAATCAGGAAAATGACTAAGATGGAGGCAAGGGGAATATGCAGAGGTGAGAGTGCCTCTTTTATGGACGCCTCCTTTCCCTTCAGATAGCATTACAAACGCTGGAGTCTTGGCCGGCCTGGCACCGTGCAGCTGGAATCAATCAGAGTGAACTGTGGGTGGCTCCAGGCCTGCCCGGGGAAGCAGAGGGAAGCCCCTCCCTCTGGTTTGGCTGGGTCTGGCTCAAGCCTGACAGAATCATCGGCCTCCTTGGGGCAGAAAGGGCTTGGCCCGCCCCAGCCTTCAGGAGAACTGAAACCCAGGCCTAGGCAGAAAGCTCAGGCCCTGATTCTATTTTCACCTGGATTGCTGGAATAGACTCCTATAGGGTATTTCTCTCATCAGAGAGAGAGATAAAGCAGTACGGATTCTTCCCAGAGAAAAAGCAAAATCTAGTCAGCTGCCTTCAGGCCTTCAATGCATTAAAATTGAGGTCCAGTGTTTCACAGAATATGGAAACAAAATCTTGGCCAAATTGCACAGTTGAATGGTTTATATTTGCACTACTCTCCTCCTCCTCTCAGGGTCCCTTTCCAGATTTTAAACATCTCAGCCCATTTGATTAAAATATGTGTGTGGCCTATAATGTGCTTTGTCCCTGGCTGCATGTAGGAAACACCGAGTGACTGACACATGCCCAGAGCCTGCCTTCAGGTTGCTTCCAAACTGTCCCACATTCCTGTGTCTTTCCCAAAGTCTCAGGATGTTGAGTCAAAGCCAGAAGAGCAAGGACAGGAAAATTTGCCCAGCTAACAATTCCAGGGCTCTGAATGAGACAACCTGGTTTATAGTCTCAGGGGATACACTGCCTGGCTGTGACCTTGGACACAAGGATTCCCACATGTAAAATGAAGCTGTGGGACAAGGTGACCTGTAGGGCCTCTTCTAGTGTCCCAGTTTTGTGATTCTGCTATAAAACTTCCTCAATTTCCCCTAGTGCCACTTCCACCAATTTCCAATGAGCCTTAGAATCAAATAAGATACCATTTGCCCAGATTTCTTTTTAGGCATGGAATAAAATCTCCTCACCCATTCAGGAACATGAGAAGTCTGATAAAAAAAAAAAATTCACTGTGAAAATTTAATTCATGAAACAAGAATTAAATCAAATATTTCTTAAATGACTTTAACGAGTTTACAAAATTGAAGTAAATCTATTTGTTCTCTAAAGATAAGACCTGGAGCTAGAGGTTCATTTCTATCTTTCAAATGGCTTGGGGTGGGGGTGAGGCAGAGGGAAAGTACTATATTCATATCTGAACATGATTAAATGAAAATTTAATCCTTAATTATCCTCCTAACAGCTGCTGATGGAAAATCATGTGTGTGTACAAAATTTTAAAGTGCCTGGGTTCTGTGCTTTCAAATTAGGATTTTTTTATGCAGTCATTTGATTTTTAAAGTTATAATGACTATCTGTTTTCAAAGTATCCAGCATAATGGAGACAGTAAATACTTTAAGAAGTATTGGGTAAAAGTAATCTGCTCATTTTCCAAATCCATGGATCTGTCTGAACATGCCTTGAGCTGCTTCTTGGTCTGCATTCTGTCTTCTCTCCATTGTGCTTCCCATCATCACACTTGCACTTTCCTGCCTCTCAATACTGGACCATGGGGATTTGCTCCTTATCAGACTGTGGGAGCAAAAGTTCTGGAAGTGTGGCCCTCCAGCCAGCAGTATCAGCATCATCTGGAAGCTCATTAGCAATGCAAATTATTAGACCCCATCCTGACCAGTGAAATCAGAAACTCTGGGTATGTGGCCCAACAAACCCATTTTAACAAGTCTTCCAGGTGATTCTATTTGAGGTTAAAGGAAGGGATTAGGAACTGAAGCAGAAGAAGGTTGTGGAGTGAAAGAGCTAAGGCTTTTTGATTTCATCAGTCACTGCTCTGCTTCTTGACCACCCCAACTCCCATCCTTCTTAAATGACTCTTTATTTTAGCTCTATGTAGAAATGTTCAAATCTTGTATTTATGCAAAGGGAGAGACCTTCAAGATGGCAGAAATGTAAGACGTGGAGATCACCTTCCTCCCCACAAACACATCAAAAATACATCTACATATGGAACAACTCCTGCAGAACACCTACTGAACGCTGGCAGAAGACCTCAGACTTCTCAAAAGGCAAGAAACTCCCCACGTACCTGGGTAGGGCAAAAGAAAAAACAGAGACAAAAGAATAGGGACAGGACCTGCACCTCGGGGAGGGAGCTGTGAAGAAGGAAAAGTTTCCACAAACTAGGAAGCTCCTTCACTGGCGGAGACAGGGGGTGGTGGGGGGAAGCTTTAGAGCCACAGAGGAGAGCGCAGCAACAGGGGTGCAGAGGGCAAAGCAGAGAGATTCCCACACAGAGGATTGGTGCCGACCACCACTCAGCAGCCTGAGGGGCTTGTCTGCTCACTCACCAGGGCCGGTGGGGGCTGGGAGATGAGGCTTGGGCTTCGGAGGTCGGATCCCAGGGAGAGGACTGGGGTTGGCTGAGTGAACACAGCCTGAAGGGGGCTAGTGCATCACAGCTAGCCAGGAGGGAGTCTGGGGAAAAGTCTTGACCCGCATAAGAGGCAAGAGACCATTGTTTTGGGGTGAGCGAGGAGAGGGGATCCGGAGCCTAACAAGCCTAAACAAGCTCCAGAGACGGGCGTGAGCCACGGCTATCAGCACGGACCACAGAGATGGGCATGAAATGCTAAGGCTTCTGCTGCAGTCACCAAGAAGCCTGTGTGCAAGCACAGGTCACTATCCACACCTCCCCTCCTGGGAGCCTGTGCATCCTGCCACTGCAAGGGTCCTGTGATCCAGGGACAACTTCCCCGGGAGAACACATGGCATGCCTCAGGCTGTTGTAATGTCACTTCAGCCTCTGTCACCACAGGCTCACCCCACATTCCATACCCCTCCCTCCCCTGGCCTGAGTGAGCCAGAGCCCCCTAATCAGCTGCTCCTTTAACCCCGTCCTGTCTGGGTGGGAACAGACGCCCTCCGGCGACCTACACGCAGAGGCGGGGCCAGATCCAAAGCTGAGCCCCAGGAGCTGTGCGAACAAAGAAGAGAAAGGGAAATCTCTCCCAGCAGCCTCAGGAGCAGAGGATTAAATCTCCACAGTCAACTTGATGTACCCTGCATCTGTGGAACACCTGAATAGACAACGAATCATCCCAAAATTGAGGTGGTGGGCTTTGGGAACAAAGATATATATTTTTCTTTCCTTTTTCTCTTTTTGTGAGTGTGTATGTATATGCTTCTTTGTGTGATTTTGTCTGTATAGGTTTGCTTTTACCATTTGTCCTAGGGTTCTGTCCGTCCGTTTTTCTTTTTTACTTTGTTTTTTCTTTTTCTATAGATTTTAGCACTTCTTATCATTGGCAGATTTGTTTTTTGGTTTGGTTGCTCTCTTATTTCTTTCTTTTTTATTTCCTTTTTTATTACTTTAAATTTTTTATTTTTAATAATTATTTTAATAACTTGATTTTATTTTATTATTTTTTTTCTTTCTTTCTTTTTTTTTCTCCCTTTACTTCTGAGGTGTGTGGGTGACAGGGTCTTGGTGCTCTGGCTGGGTGTCAGGCCTTTGCCTCTGAGATGGGAGAGCCAAGTTCAGGACATTGGTCCATGAGAGATCTCCCAGCTCCTCATAATATCAAATGGCAAACGCTTTCCCAGAGATCTCCATCTCAATGCTAACACCCAGCTCCACTCAACAACCAGCAAGTTAGTGCTCAACACCCTACACCATAAAACAAGCAAGACAGGAACACAACCCCACACATTAGCAGAGAAGCTGCCTAAAATCATAATAAGGTCACAGACATGCCAAAACACACCACCGGACACATTTCCTGCCCACCAGAAAGACAAGACCCAGACTCGTCCACCAGAACAGAGGCACAAGTCCCCTCCACCAGGAAGCCTACACAACCCACTGAACCAACCTTTGTCACTGGGAGCAGACACCAAAAACAATGGGAACTACAAACCTGCAGCCTGTGAAAAGGAGACCCCACACAGAGTAAGTTAAGCAAAATGAGAAGGCAGAGAAATACACAGCAGATGAAGGAGCAAGGTAAAAACCCACCAGACCAAATGAATGAAGAGCAAATAGAGAGTCTACCTGAAAAAGAATTCAGAGTAATGGTAAAGATGATCCAAAATCTTGGAAATAGAATGGAGAAAATACGAGAGACGTTTAACAAGGACCTAGAAAACTAAAGAGCAAACAAACAATGATGAGCAAAACAATAAATGAAATTACAAATGCTCTACAAGGAATCAATAGCAGAATCACTGAGGCAGAAGAACAGATAAGTGACCTAGAAGATCAAATAGTGGAAATAACTCCCACAGAGCAGAATAAAGAAAAGAAAATGAAAAGACTTGAGGACAATCTCAGAGACCTCTCAGACAACATTAAAGGCAACAACATTTGAATTATAGGGCTCCCAGAAGAAGAAGAGAAAAAGAAACAGACTGATAAAATATTTGAAGAGATTATAGTTGAAAATTTCCCTAATATAGGAAAGGATATAGTCAATCAACTCCAAGAAAAACAGAGAGTCCCATACAGGATAAATCCAAGGAGAAACACGCCATATTAATCAAACTATCAAAAATTAAATACAAAGAAAAAATATTAAAAGCAGAAAGGGAAAAACAGCAAATAACATACAAGGGAATCCCCATAAGGTTAACAGCTTATCTTTCAGCAGAAACTCTGCAAGTCAGAAGGAAGTGGCAGGACATATTCAAAGTGATGAATGGGAAAAACCTACAATCAAGATTACTCTACCCAGCAAAGATCTCATTCAGATTCGATGGAGAAATTAAACCCTTTACAGACAAGCAAAAGATAAGAGAATTCAGCACCACCAAACCAGCTTTACAACAAATGCTAAAGGAACTTCTCTAGGCAGGAAACACAAGAGAAGGAAAAGACCTACAATAACAAACCCGAAACAATTAAGAAAGTGGTAATAAGAACATATATATTGATAATTACCTTAAATGTAAATGGCTTAAATTCTCCAAACAAAAGACATAGACTGGCTGAATGGATACAAAAACAAGACCCATATATATGCTCTCTAAAAGAGACCCACTTCAGACCTAGGGACACATACAGCCTGAAAGTGAGGGCATGGAAAAATATATTCCGTGCAAATGGAAATCAAAAGAAAGGTGGAGTAGCAATTCTCATATCAGACAAAATGGACTTTAAAATAAAGACTATTATAAGAGACAAAGAAGGACACAACATAATGATCAAGGGATCAATCCAAGGAGAAGATATAACAATTGTAAATATTTATGCACACAACAGAGGAGCACCTCAATACATAAGGCAAATGCTAACAGCCGTAAAAGGGGAAATTGACAGTAACACAAAAATAGTATGGGACTTTAACACCCCACCTTCACCAATGGACAAATCATCCATAATGAAAATGAATAAGGAAACACAAGCTTTAAATGATACATTAAACAAGATGGACTTAATTTATATTTATTGGACATTCCATCCAAAAACAACAGAATACACTTTCTTCTCAAGTGCTCATGGAACATTCTCCAGGATAGATCTTATCTTGGGTCACAAATCAAGCTTTGGGAAATTTAAGAAAATGGAAATTGTATCAAGTATCTTTTCCGACCACAAAACTATGAGACTAGATATCAATTACAGGAAAAAAAAACTGTAAAAAATACAAACACATGGAGGCTAAACAATACACTACTTAACAACCAAGATATCAGTGAAGAAATCAAAGAGGAAATCAAAAAATTCCTAGAAACAAATGACAATGAAAACACAACAACCCAAAACTTAAGGGAAACAGCAAAAGCAGTTTTAAGAGGGAAGATAACAGCAATACAATCGTACCTGAAGAAAGAAGAAACATCTCAAGTAAACAACCTGACCTTACACCTAACGCAATTAGAGAAAGAAGAACAAAAAACCCCAAAGTTAGCAGAAGGAAAGAAATCATAAAGATCAGATCAGAAATAAATGAAAAAGAAATGAAGGAAACAATAGCAAAGAGCAATAAAACTAAAAGATGGTTCTTTGAGAAGATAAACAAAGTTGATTAACCATCATCCAGACTCATCAAGAAAAGAAGGGAGAAGACGCAAATCAATAGAATTACAAATGAAAAAACAGAAGTAACAACTGACACTGCAGAAATACAAAGCATCATGAGAGATTACTACAAGCAAGTATATGCCAATAAAATTGACAACCTGGAAGAAATGGAAAAACTCTTAGAAAAGCACAACTTTCCGAGACTAAGCCAGGAAGAAATAGAAAATATAAGCAGACCAATCACAAGCAAGGAAATTGAGACTGTGATTAAAAATCTTCCAACAAACAAAAGCCCAGGATCAGATGGCTTTACAAGCGAATTCTATCAAACATTTAGAGAAGAGCTAACACCTATCCTTCTCAAACTCTTCCAAAATATAGCAGAGGGAGGAACACTCCCCAAGTCATTCTACGAGGCCACCATCACCCTGATGCCAAAACCAGACAAAGATGTCACAAAGAAATAAAACTACAGGCCAATATCACTGATGAACATAGATGCAAAAATCCTCAACAAAATACTAGCAAACAGAATCCAAAAGCACATTAAAAGAGTCATACACCATGGTCAAGTGGGGTTTATCCCAGGAATGCAAGGATTCTTCAATATATGTAAATCAATCAATGTGATAAACCATATTAACAAATTGAAGGAGAAAATCCATATGATCATCTCAATAAATGCAGAAAAAGCTTTTGACAAAATTCAACACCCACTTATGATAAAAACTCTTCAGAAAGTAGGCATAGAGGGAACCTACCTCAACCTAATAAAGGCCAAACCCACAGCCAACATCATTCTCAATGGCGGAAAACTGAAACCATTTCCACTAAGATCAGGAACAAGAAAAGTTTGCCCACTCTCACCACTATTATTCAACATAGTTATGGCAGTTTTAGCCACAGCAATCTGAGAAAAAAAAGAAATAAAAGGAATCCAAATCAGAAAAGAAGAAGTAAAGCTGTCACTGTTTGCAGATGATACTATACATAGAAAATCCTAAAGATGCCACTAGAAAACTACTAGAGCTAATCAATGAATTTGGTAAAGTTGTAGGATACAAAATTAATGCACAGAAATCTCTTTCATTCCTATACATTAATGATGAAAAATCTGAAAGAGAAATTAAGGAAACATTCCCATTTACCACTGCAACAAAAAGAATAAAATACCTAGGAATAAACCTACCTAAGGAGACAAAACACCTGAATGCAGAAAACTATAAGACACTGATGAAAGAAATTAAAGATGATACAAACAGATGGAGACATATACCATGATCTTGGATTGGAAGAATCAACATTGTGAAAATGACTCTACTACCCAAAGCAATCTACAGATTCAATGCAATCCCTATCAAATTACCAATGGCATTTTTAACAGAACTAGAAAAAAAAATTCACAATTTGTATGTAAACCCAAAAGATGCTGAATAGCCAAAGCAATCTTGAGAACAAAAAGCGGAGCTGGAGGAATCAGGCTCCCGGACTTCGGACTATACAACAAAGCTACAGTAATCAAGACAGTATGGTACTGGCACAAGAATAGAAATATAGGTCAGTGGAACAGGATAGAAAGCCCAGAGATAAGCCCACGAACATATATATGGTTACCTTATTTTTGATAAAGGAGGCAAGAATATACAATGGAGACAAGACAGCCTCTTCAATAAGTGGTGCTGGGAAAACTGGACAGCTACATGTAAAAGAATAAAAATAGAACACTCCCTAGCACCATACACAAAAATAAACTCAAAATGGATGAAAGATCTAAATGTAAGGCCAGACACTAAAGAACTCTTAGAGGAAAACATAGGCAGATTTATGTCTCTGTGACATAAATCACAGCAAGATCCTTTTTGACCCACCTCCTAGAGAAATGGAAATAATAAAAAAAATAAACAACCAGGACCTAATTAAACTTAAAAGCTTTTGCATAGCAAAGGAAACCATAAACAAGACAAAAAGACAACCCTCAGAATGGGAAAAAATATTTGCAAATGAAGCAACTGACAAAGGATTCATCTCCAAAATTTACAAGCAGCTCATGCAGCTTAATATCAAAAAAACAAAAAACCCAATCCAAAAATGGGTAGAAGACCTAAACAGACATTTCTCCAAAGAAGATATACAGATTGCCAACAAACACATGAAAGAATGCTCAACATCATTAATCATTAGAGAAATGCAAATCAAAACTACAGTGAGGTATCACCTCACACCAGACAGAATGGCCATCATCCCAAAAATCTACAAACATTAAATGCTGGAGAGGGTGTGGAGAAAAGGGAACTCTCTTGCACTGCTGGTGACAATGTAAATTCATAAAGCCACTATGGGGAACAGTATGGATGTTCCTTAAAAAGCTAAAAATAGAACTTCCATACCCAGAAATCCCACTACTGGGCATATACCCTGAGAAAACCATAATTCAAAAGAGTCATGTACCACAATGTCTATTGCGGCACTACTTACAATAGCCAGGACCTGGAAGCAACCCAAGTGTCCATCTAGAGATGAATGGATAAAGAAGATGTGACACATGTATATAATGGAATATTACTCTGCCATAAAAAGAAATGAAATTGAGTTATTTGTAGTGAGGTGGATGGACCCAGAGTCTGTCATACAGAGTGAAGTAAGTCAGAAAGAGAAAAACAAATATCGTATGCTAACACATATATATGGAATCTAAAAAAAAAAAAAAAGGTTATGAAGAACCTGGGGCAGGACAGGAATAAAGACGCAGATGTAGAGAATGGACTTGAGGACATTGGGAGGGGGAAAGGTAGGATGGGACCAAGTGAGAGAGTGGCATGGACTTAATTATACTACAAGATATAAAATAGATATCTAGTGAGAAGCAGCCACATAGCATAGGGAGATCAGCTCAGTGCCTTGTGACTACCTAGAGGGGTTGGATAGGGATAGTGGCAGGGAGACGCAAGAGGGAGGAGATATGGTAATATAAATATACGTATAGCTGATTTCTTTGTTATACAGCAGAAACTAACACACCATTGTAAAGCAGTTATACTCCAATAAAGATGTTATAAGTAAATAAATGAATGAATGAATGCATGAATAAATAAATAAATATGCAAAGTGAGGAAACATGCATCCAATCCTATTTTCTAATTCCTTTTGACCCCTCTGCATTGAGCTCTCTTATCCGTAAAAAGAATTCCATGTCAAAATTACTGTAAGTATGTTGGCACCAAGACAAAATCCAAAATGGTAATAGTTAACTTTGATTTTGATGTTTCTCAGTTTGGGTTTGTGGAAAGTCTGAACATCCTCAAGTTTGAACAACATTGATCTAGAACAGTGAGGGTCGCAAACACTAGTCTATAGGCTGCTCCTGATTCATGACTAACTTCTTGTCAGAATGAGGCAAGATGTTTGAGGAGGTGTTTTTGTTTCTGTACTACTTTTGTTTAGTTGTTTGTTAATAAAGCCAGATATTCCATTTAAATGACTATGACTCTTTTAGGTCTGAGATTATGTCTTTCAAATTTTTTGTTTTTAATATGTCCTTTATTTATTTTTAACCCCTATATTTGGTACAACAAAAATTGGAAACCATGAGAGACACCTCAGTTTAAAAAAAATGTTGGTAATAAAATGCAAAAAGTCCAGGAAATACAGTTATAGATCATTTCTCAGGTTTCTGTATGCTTTCAAATTTCTGTGGTCTCGTCCTCATCTCTCTACTCCCCCAATTTGAGGTGAAAATAAATTTCAAATCTTCTGAAGAGTTCTCTTGTGATAAATTGTTTCTCGTTTTCTTTTTGTGTGTGTGTGTGAATAATATAAAAGTCTATGGTTCTGATATAGCTGTTCAGAGGGCAGAGTCTGTCTGATCCAGTGTTTGGAATATGGCTCAAGTCACCCCTGGTATAATTATCATTGCTGGTAACAATGGGGAGCAAGGGCTTTCTCGTGCAGAAATAGTTTTATCAGTAACAGAGCCTTCTGAGGAAGTTTGCTGCATTAAAGCAAAGGATGCAAGAGATACTTGGTTTAAAATCATCATGATTTTAATGTTCTATAAGCCAATGCTTCTCTGTTCCTTCAAGCTCCAAACCAAGAGAGACTCTGCTATCATAGTTAGGTAGAGGCTGCCATTTGCATAGATACTCTGTTCACTACCTGTTAGAGGTTGAAGTGTGTTCTCCCCAAATTCATATGTTGATGCCCCTGTCAGAATGTGACTATGTTTAGAGAGTCTTTAAAGGGGTAATTCAGTTAAATTAGGTCATTAAAATGGACCCTCATCCAATAGGATTGGTGTCCTTAGAAGAGAAAATTAGGACACAAATCCATACAGAGGGGAGACTATGTGAGACATAGGGAGAAGGTGGTCATCTATAAGTCAAGGAGAGAGACTCAAAAGAAAGCAACCCAGCTGATACCTTGTACTTCTAGCCTCCAGAATCCTGAGAAAATAAATTTCTGTTCTTCAACTCAGAAGAACAGAAATTTCTTCAAACCACCTGGTCTGTTCTACATTGTTGCAGCAGCCCTAGAAAGCTAACACACTAGTGCATCAGAATGCATTTGCAAGGGAACCATCCTTTTCTGATAGGGAGGATGGTTTGAGTTCCTCGAATAGTGGAAAATCTCTGAGCAAGATTCTTCTCTAATGTCTATGACTGAAATATGAGGTTTCCTCAACCCGATTTCACAATGTATGACCTTGTAATCTTTTATATTCTGAATCATAAACACTCCTCCCTAGAATGATGGAGCTGAAGAGATTTAAGGGATCATCTGATCTGTCTGCCTTCCCCACCAATTGTTTATAGAAAGAAATCTGAAGTCCTAAAAGGTTAAGCGATTGTATTTGAGTCATTGGCTAGTTACAGGCAGAGACAAAACTTGATCCAAAGTTCTGACCCCAATCCTAGTTTTCTTCACCATGTCAATCTGCCTTTGATTCTTTCTCCCCATATGTTTATTGAACTATTATATGCAAGGTGCTGTGATACAGGGTTTAGGTTAAGGACAACGTCTCTTAATCAAGGGTATATGACAGAGGACATGGTGAGATCTTTCAAAATGTGGATACCAGGCCTTTACCCCAGACCTACTGACTCCAAATCTGCTGGAGTATTTGACAAGCGGAGTGTCAAAATCATATGGTGGGTATATGGTAACTGCAGAACCATGGATGTATTATTTCCATTCCTATCAGCAGTGTATGGAAGTTCTGGTTCCTCCACATGCCCAGCAACAGTTGGGATGGTCAATCTTCTTAATTTCAGCCACTTGCATTATTATATCACAATGTTTTTAAAGTCTGTATTTTTTTTCATAGTACGAAGTGCTATCATTTAATTAACCAGTTTCCTACTGATGGATATTTAGGTGATTTCAGTCTTTTGCTATGACGACAATGTTGCCCAATCCTGCACATTCACTTTACATATTGAAACACTAAATTGCAAATTTCCAGGAACCATTATTCCCACTGTAGTTTATGTAAATGACACCTCAGATGTCCATTCCAGCATCCCAAATTTTTAATAAGTAGGAAAAAATTCCTTAAGAAAAGCATACTACATCTGTGCCAACATTTAAATATGTCTGCACCAGTACATGGGTTTTTATCAGAAATACTAGAGCAGGAGTAAAGGAAGTAGGTAAGATCAACCAGAGATAATCTGAGAATCTGAAGGATGAAAAGAGATGATGCATAAAGACAGAACTATGTGAAACACCAACATTTAAGGTATAGACTGGGGGAAAAGGAAAAGCCAGCAAAGGTGAGAGGCAAGAGGAGAAAGAGAAGTGGACATTAAGGTATTTAAGTAACTTACCCAACACTGCATACCCGGAGGCCAGCAAAGCAAAGACGACACCTGACAGTGTCCTATCAGGGTAGTTTTCTTTCTGGCAGAGTAATTTCTGTAACTTACTTTGTCTCTCTGTCTCTCTGCCTGTCTCCCTCTCTCCATATTTTTCTTCATATTCTCTAGAAAGTTCCATTTTTAGTATCTACAGCTCTAACAGGCACAGGCCATGCAAACTTGTGAGAGTACCCACATTTCTGGTATATCATTGGTGATAAGATGTGCTTTGAATGTCAGGGAGTATAGGTGTCTCAGACACAGAGGTGCTTGTATCCAGGGTGGAGAAGATGCAGGGAGGGTGCCCCAACATCACTGAAACCTCACAGTTGACCTCATGGTGCCCTGAATTGACCAAGCTTGACAATGCATTGCAGGAGATGGTGATGATATTGACAATGACATCCCTTTTGGGAAAGAAGGCTAGTATTTGCAGGATTACTCACTCATGGTGATCTCCCTCTCCTGTGAATACCCGTTGCTCTATAAACACTTGTACCTTGCAGGATTACTAAAATGCTTTCCATAATGTAAGCAAAGCACCTAAAACAGTGGCTGGCACATAGCAAGTGCTCTCCATGTGGTAACTAGTGTGGTCATCGTTGAGTACCTTGATATGACCTGATTGTAGTGATGACTGAATGACTGGCTCCAGAGCAGCACCCCAGTGGGAGAACAATGCCCACCCACAATATAAAAGAGCACATATCTGGAGAGGGATATGGAAAGAACAGGAAGTTTTCTTTAATTACTCTGCTTCACTCTATGGAAGACCACACAACTTCTGTCTGCACGAACATTTGCTTTGACAACATCAGGACAGGAAAAGCTCATTCCTTAACCCCATCTCACTCACTGGCCTGGCCTGAAGACATCAAAAAGGTCAGAGCTGGAATTCAAGCTGAGTGTTGTAGCCTGTACGCGTTTTAGGGAAGAGAGGTGGTTGTACCACCAAGACTCAGAAGCTGGCTCACAGCTATATAAATGGAGAGGGTGTGTGTGCACGAGAGAGAGACAGAGAGACAAAGAGAGACAGAGAAAGGGATACAGAGACAGAGAGACACACAGAGAGTAGAGTAGGAACCACAGCTCCAAAAGAGATGGAAACCTGTTTCTCTTAATCTCCTGGGGCTTCCCTGTGAAACCTCTCTGCAGCCTTCCACTAACTCTTTCTGAGGAGCTGTGAATGTTACTTCTGTTGGGGTCTACACATTTTCCCAGTTAACTTGCCTCAGGCATCTCATCTTCAAAGTTTCCAGTAATGTTCACAACTGGCCTTCAATTCAGGGAAACAGACCTACAAAGATAACATTTCCTTTTCCCTCAAGATGTCTCAGAGCCAAAAAGCAACTAGCCAGAGGATTCGGTTGTAGGACAAGGTTTCTGTGATAAGTACGGGGGCTGTCAGCCCTTGTGCCCTCCTGGACCACTTCTCAATCCCAATCAGTGGGTTTTCCATGGGCAGTCCTGACCAAGCCCTGTGCATCCCAATTAGTGCTTTGGAGACAAGGGAAATGGGAAGGGCACATAGAAAGCAGGCAGAAGGGGAAATAGGTACAGCTAAAAGGCTGGAGGAAAAAAACTCAAGGTGGGTGATGAAACAAGAATAATAGAAAAATTAGGGCAAAGAAAGGACGGGAAAAAAGAAAAGGGAGAGTAGAAAAGAAGAAAAAAGTAAAGAGGCAAAAGAATTAGGCTACACGTGATATGATAATAAAGCTTTTAAAGTGCTCATGGAATAAAAGCAAGATTAAAAATCAAATGAGGACTAATTAAAATGTGCCCTCACCTGGGCATGAATGTGTGCGTGTTGGTCAATGGCGCCCTTGATCTAAAACCCAAACATCAAACTGGAGCTAATGCTCTGAACATAAAGACACAGAGATGCTCCTTGGTACCCACATAAAGACCTGTTGTTGATTCTAGTCATTTGTTTCTTCAGAGTGACCACGCCTTCAGCAGAGTTATCAAGGCTTGTTAGTAAATCATATTGTCTGAATTTCTGCAGGCGCATTTACATTCCATTTTCTTCTATGTCAAAAACAGGATCTGGCCTTAGCGAGGGGATCCTTCTTTTCTCCTGGTGGTTACTCGGCTTATTGATATCTAGTCAATGTCTCTGATTCACCGAATGAATTCGACATTTTCTAAACCAGTATTGAAAGTTATTGGGGGTGTTGTATAGCTGGAAGGGAGCGGGGAGACCTCACATTGGACCCAAGGGAGACGAAACTCAGAGAGACCAGGTCACTTACAGGAGGCCACACACTTCGGCTCTGCCTCTAGCTCAAGCTCAGGCAAGTGACTCAGCCTCTCTGAGCTTGGTTATATCTTCTCTAAAATGAGTGTTAAGTTTTTGCTTCAAGGATTTTTTGAGAAAATTTTAAAAAGAATGCTTAAAAGGTAAAATAGCACGGACTCAAAGTAGGTCTCAGTAAATGTTAAGCACATGTGGAGACACGTACACAGTTAACAGGACCCCACACTTGCTTGTGCATGAGGGGCAGAGGAGAAACAAGCCCGGGGTGCTGACTATGATCTTAAGGTTCTTGTCAGAGCATCATGGGATGTAGCCAAGTCCAAACATAAGATAATAGAAAAAGAGCAAATGAGTGATCCAATTAATTAGCTAATTAATTAATTAAGGAAAATTATTCCCCCTCCCTAGTTTAAAAAAAAAAGTAAAAATAGTTTTATAAAAGTCCTTAAAGAAGGAAGCAATTATTTCAAAATTTACTTATGTAAAATTCCCCTCCTCTATTGATACTGAGGCAAACATAAACAGAATTATCAGTTGTTCCCAAGTGAAGTTTGCTTACACACATATATAGTTGCATGCACTTTATGGTCCTGTACTCACTATCTTGGAGGCAATCCCCCCAAAGGATGCTGATCCCTATCTTCTATGTTCTTAAAAAGACACTAAAGGGAATTTAAAAGAGAAGAATTATGGAAAGTGGACAACAATGAAAATATCACTTCACTCAGGTTCATAAATCATTAAAAAATTCTTCTTTCATTTCCCACCACCCAGCAGATTTATTGAAAGTTTATCACCAGTCCTTTCAGGGAAGCTTTCCCTTGTTCAGAAGAGAGAGGATTTTGACCTAAATTGCCTAACAGCTAAGCCAGAATGCCATTGTAGTTCTGCGGCTCCATTTCAAAACTAGCCTGTATTTTACAGAATTTCAAACATTCAAGTCACTTCCAGTCATTGGAGCTAAAATTGGCCAGGGTGGAACTTGTGGCTGTCAGAACTGATAAACATTTCCTGAATGCCAATTGGTTGGGGAACTATGTTTCTGAATGCCATTAAAAGAGTCTGAAATCTACCTCAACATGTAACCCCAACTTTCAATTGCTTGATGGGAAATTGAGACTTTGTTTGAACAAGCTCAACCAGTTTTTTAGTCTCTTATTCTGTGGTGGAGGGGGTCTTATGAGTGCTCAGATCTCTGGAGAGAACAAGCCAAGTCTTTCTGTTCTTCACTGGGATGAGAATAATAAAGTTCAAATCCCTCGATCCTGGGGATCAGGGTCTTTCTGCATGGACTAGTGACTTCCATGGGCCTCAGAAAGTCTCAAGGAGAAGAAATTAAAATCAAATCAAAGAATCCAATATTTACTATGGTAGGACAAGATGGAATTGACAATGGCTAAGATCTTTTTCTGTGTTGGAGGAGCTTTCTTCTCTAAGGCAAACTTTTCCCTTGGCAAAGCTGGATTTCCTTTTGCCACTTCCCTAACTTCCCCTTCCTTTTCTTTGCAGTGACCCCCTGCCAGCTAAGCATTTACTGCACAAAATCAGACAGCCTGCTAACATCTTCTCAAGATAGTATTCGGTAAATGTTTCCCCTTCTCCCAATCTCTTTGATAGAAGGGGGTCTCCAGTGTGTGTTTTTTCCAGCACCACCAAGAAACTAACTCAATTCTGACACTAACTGGAGATAGTGTCAGATCCCACAGGTTAAGGGCTCAGTCCTACAATACTGTGTCACCCCAGACACCAATTGCTAATCCAGGGCATCACCTGTGCTTCTTACTGACTAGCTGTAGATTGGAGGCTCTCCAAACTCTTCCTCAGGTTTGATTAACTCGCTAGAGCAGCTCACAGATCTCAGAGAAACATTTTATTACTAGATTATCAGTTTATTATGAAAAGATATAACTCAGAAACAGCCATATGGAAGACATGCATAGGACAAAGTATGTGGGAATGACACAGAGCTTTCATGCTCTCTGAGCACATTGCTTTCCCAGCACCTCCATGTGTTCACCAACCCAGAAGCTCTCTGAACCCCACCTTTTTTAAAATTTATTTTATGTAATTTTTTGTTTTTAATTTTTGGCTGTGTTGGGTCTTCGTTGCTGCGCACGGGCTTTCTCTAGTTGCGGCGAGTGGGGGCTACTCTTTGTTGTGGTGCACGGGCTTCTCAGTGCACTGGCTTCTCTTGTTGCAGAGCACAGGCTCTAGGCATGCAGGCTTCAGTAGTTGTGGCACGTGGGCTCAGTAGTTGTGGCTCACGGGCTCTAGAGCACAGGCTCAGTAGTGGTGGAGCACGGGCTTAGTTGCTCCATGGCATGTGGGATCTTCCCGGACCAGGGATCGAACCCGTGACGCCTGCATTGGCAGGCGGATTCTTAACCCCTGAGCCACCAAGGAAGCACAATCCTTTGGGTTTTATGGAAACTTCATTTCAATGGCGTAATTCATTAAATCATTGGCTATTGGTGATTGATTCAACCTCCAGCCCCTCTCCCCTCCCTGGAGGTGAGAGGGGCGGGACTGAAATTTCAACTCTCTAATCACAGGGTTGGTTCCCCTGGCATCTAGCTCCCATCTTTAGGTGCTTCCAAAAGTCACCTCATTAACGTAAAGTATGTTGTGATTGAAAGGGGGTTGTTATGAATATTAAAACACCTTTATCTCTCTTATGACTTAGGAAATTCCAAGGGTTTTAGGAGTTCTGTACCAGAAATGGGGATGGAAAACAAATATATATTTCTCATGATAAGTCACAATATCACAAGGTCTTTTGTTCATAATTGACAAATCCAATCTGAACTAGTTTAGGTATAAAGGGAACTTATTAGCTCACCTGGCTGCTAGAAGAGCATAGGTGATCTGGCCCTCAAGGACACTTGGAATCAGAGCTTATAATTTCACTACCTTCCTTTTTCTCTCCCTCTCTCATCTGTGCTTCTCTCTGAGTAAACTCCATTCTCTCCCACCATAAACTGGCTTCTGTTATAATGGGGAACGTGGTTGCCTACAATTCCAGTGCCTTGTCTTGTATCACTGGGGAGTTTCTCCTCTTTTAGAGGCCAAATTTAAAAATGCTGAGGACGGGCTTTGACTGGGTTAAACAAAAGCCAGGCACACATGACCAGAATAACAAACTGGCGTCAGCAAAGTGAGGGTCTATAACTGGCCCCACCTACTCAGGGGGTGGATCAGTTAGAAAAAGGCTGCTTCCCTTTGAACTCCTTGAGGGAGGGTGGAAGAGGAGTATTTCTGGAAGGAAGAAGGTAGATAGGAAGGGTTAGACAAAGTTGTGCATGTTTCTCAGAGGAATCCACAAATACTCGAAAGTAAATCTCTCACTCACACTTAGGTCTTAATATAGGTGAGTAGCTGAGGCCAGAACCTGAGGTGCTCAGGCCTAGGCTCCAGGCCTCCACAGCCCATGGAAGGCGGCCATATGATTATTCTCCTTATCGGTATCTCTTCAGCATTACTTGCTTGCTTGATTCTAGTAAAGTTATATCTTTTTATTCACCATATTTGTTTATGGAATGTGTGTGTATTTCACTTTTTCTAAAGAAAGAGTGAAATGTTAAATGAAATAGGGGAATTTACATTTTAAAAATAACCTTTTTTGAAAAGTGATAATTCTGCTTAAAATGTTGAAATAGGCTTAGAATTTACTTTGTGTTTGAATATAGATTTTTATATAGGGCTTACTTAAATTGGAAGGGAATGGGGTCAGGATGGGAAACACCTATACATTTAACTTGGTGTTCTGTTGTCAGATGTTCTGAAAACCACTTTGGGGCTGCAGCACATTTTCTCCTGTCACTGCAGATAAGGCAGTCCTTTAAGAAGGCAGTTTCTTCTCTTTCTAACTGGATGATCTTAAACAAGTCACTTACTCTGTTGAACCTCATTTCCCTCATCTGCAGAATGGATATTATAACAATAGTTATTTCCACGTTAGGATGTTAGTGAGACGTTCAAAATGATATAAGCCTATGGAAAAATATTTTAAATTGTACATTATTGTGAGACACTAATGTTAATAATCTGTTATATAAAATATGTATTATTTAATATTATGTTTCTTATTGCCTAGGACTATGTTACATTATACCTCTTACCACCTTTCTCAGTTTGCTCAGGCTGCCAAAACAAGATAGCACAGACTGGGGGCTTAAACAACAGACGTTTATTTTCTCACAGTTCTGCAGTCTGGAAGTCCAAGATCAAGGCATCAGCAGGTTTGGTTTCTCATGGCTCCGTCCTTGGCCTGCAGATGTCAGCCTTCTCACTGGGCTCTCATACACCCTTTCCTCTGTACACAAGTGCACTCTTGGTGTTTCTTCCTCTTTTCATGACGACTCCAGTCCTAATGGATTAGGGCCCTACGCTTATGACCTCATTTAACTTTTATTACTTTCTTAAAGGACTTGTCTCCAAATATAGTCACATCAGAGGTTAAGACTTTAACATATGAATTTTGAGGCTACAGAATTCAGTTCATAATAGTCTATGCAGAAATGTTATGACTTACTTTGAAAAGTAATGAAGTATCTTTCACATAATAAAAAAAAATACCTAAGTATCTTATAAAAGAGCAAAAGAAGAGTATAAACTCTTGAATAAAATATACCAAGTCTGAGAACTTGAAAATTCCACTGCTCAAAAGAACTTATTAAATGGGTAAAGGGATGAACGGATAATTAGGAATAGATGATGATGAAAGAATGAATGAGTACCTTCTGAAGAAATGATGAACTAGAGTCTTAGTTAGCAATCTTCTCCATCCTGACTGCACAGAGCAAACTGGCAATATTTGCTGAAAATACCCCCTTTTCACCTGCACTCTACCTACCCACTTGGCAGTCAGTTGTGGCAACAAAGTAAAGGCCAAGCTAGAGTGTCCGCACAATCCAGAAGTGTGAAGACAAGACACTCTTATGGCTTCCTGCATCCCCAAATGGCCAACAGCTTTGGTTTCTCTGAGATCACACTCGATGAATTATCCTGCACAAAACTGGTAAATTCAAGAGATGAGATGATTATGGGAACTGAGGAAGAAAAGGTAAGGCAAGGGTCATGGAGACGTCTGGTGACAGGGGACGAGAATGCAGTTACAGAAGACATGGTGGGGACTTCTGACTCCTTCTGTCATGGGGGTCTGGGGAATATCTCCAAGCTATATCCTTGTACAGGCAATCTGGGCTATGAAATAATTGCAGATCTCAAGAATCCCCAGATCCTGAACCTCAAACACTTTTCCCACCAACCTGGGAACTTCACTTAGAAGTTTATTCCTCTGCCTGTTATAGGCTCCTTGGCCCCCTGCAGAAAGGAGATGCTGGAAAGGGCTAGGATGTGAGGAGTCCCAGGAGATTAAGAGAGGCACTGAATGGAGATGTGTAGGGTGCCTAAAATACTCTTCAAATAATTGTGTGATGAATACATCTGATTGTGGCACATGGGGTAAAACATTTAGCAGGAAGAAAGCTGAATTGCCTCATGAATAGCATCACTAACTGCCATCTATGTCCCCTGGATCAAAGCAGTATTTGGCACATGACTAATTCTTAGTGAGTGTTGGTTGGCTTGAATGAATGGATGGATGAATGAATAGATGCAGAACAATGCGTCTTCCTTTGGCAAACTTTTAGCAAGAGTGTTTGCACTGTCTCTCCTATTTTTTCTGCTTCTTTCCACCATAATTTCTCTGCAGCCTATTCCTTCAGGACCTGGATCACAGTGGGTGATTCCTCTCCCTCTCCGCCACCAATGGGCTTGCTGATTTGAACATTTCTCATATAGGCATATCTGTATATTCATGTTTATTTTAAAGCCACTTGTTTTTAAATCGAAAGACATCTGAAATAATTCATGTTTAAGGCACATCTAAAGCCAAACAAATAAATACTGACCAGAAGATTCAGAGTTATTACAAAAGAAAGCAGAGCAAATGATTAGTAAAAATATGATTAAAGGTGAATCCAGGTGTTGAGGAAGGGACTCCCAGGCTTGCCTTCCTAACCGCAGTAAATTTTGCAGATCAGAGCCAGTCTCTCAGCCTTGCAGACTCAGAAAGCTAGTTTGGTCAGCACCCAAGAAGGACTAAGCTGGTCAGGAACAGTCTCCAATTAACCTCAGAGACATTGTGTAAATCAGACTGCTTATTAATTAATTTACCCCAAACACCATAACTCCTGTGCCAATCAGATTGGGTACAGTCATCACATTCCTGCCGGTAGACAGACACACTTGGCTTGCCAAAACCAAAGCAGAAGTTTGTTTGGTCAGCAAGGTATCAGAATAAGGGAATTTTGACAGTTAATGGCTTCAGATTCAGACGTCAATGGGGCTGTGACGTGCAAAGCCCATGCTATGGCGCCCCATCTCTTGGACCCTGCTGGGTGGGCACTACCCACACCAGCCTCCTTGATTCTCATTTAGTCTGTGCTTCTATTATTGAATAACACTCCTTCTGCCTGATCCATTTTTCCCAAAGATGTCTTGAAACTCTCAATCTGCTTACAATCAAGATCTACTCATTTGAAAACTTTCCTCTCTATAAGGAGACAGCTAATATCTGGTGTTTCCAAATTAACTTTCAAGTCCTATGAGCAAGCTACTTTTGTCCCTTTGCGTGATCATTCCTTCGGGTTGTAGCTGAGAGGGCTGGTTCTAAAGTCACAGAGTACTGGTTTCAAATCCAAACTAGGTGAAGGTGGGTGAGTCACTTAACCTCTAGGAGCCTGCCTCCACATCTGTAAAATAGTCATGAAAATAGCTGAGAAGACTATTGTTAAGATTAATTTACGGTAATGTTTAGAAGCACTTAGCATACCTGCAAACTCCCACTCACAGTAAGCAATAATAAACGTGACTATTAGTCATTATCTCTCATTCCTCCGTTCAGCCATCCTTCACTGAGCACACACTAAATGTGCCCAGCAGCACGTTAGCCCGGGAATCCAGCACAGGGCGATTACTACCACTGAATATTAAATTTAGCTCTTAGCTTCCTGGCTGCCAAGGCCCAAAGGGCCACATTAATTATTGCTAAGGTTTTTTTCCTGAGCTTAAGTTTATTCGATCCTAAGATAGTTATACAAGAAGCTTAGTACCGAAAGGTTTAATCTCTAGAGGAATGACTATCTAATTGTGGACTTTCAGATACTGAGACAATTAGATGAGGACGGCACCTTGGTACTCAATAGGCTGAACCTGGTGGTAGCACAAATCAACCATGTTGACAATACCTGATGCTTCCCTGCCCTTCTAGAGTAGCCTAAAAAATATAAACTAAACATGCAGGTGACAGCTGCAACATCTCACACTTTGAAAATAGGATTGGTTCTCCTGGCTGATGAGAAGAACACGCAGGTTTAGTCTAATAAAGATGCAGCCCTAGTTATTAATTATTTCTTTATAATTTTAAATACAGTGTTAAGAAATGAACTCACATGGCTAAGATGTGCACATGCATTCATTTAGGCTGATCTTGAGTAATTCACATTAATAAGAAAGACACAGAGCCCCATCTCACCATATGTTGTCAGCCACTTTACTGGACTCAAGATAGAATCAAAGTAATTGCTCCATAAAGTAAAGCAGTTAGTAATAACCTAAACTCCAAAAGCCCTTTAATTTTCTGATTCATATCTTTAATCAATTTGCAACATGGAGCAATTGAGTTTTCCCTCTAGTTTCCCAATTGTTTGCTCAAAAGGGCTGCTCTGCTGCCTTTGACTGACGTGACATTATTGCATTTATATTGACTTTTACGGCAGTTTTTACAACATTCAAGGTGCATAAGTTACATGAAAATGTAGCATGGGAACATTTCAGGATGAAAGTATGCCATAAAGAGAGTGCCTGGCTGTAATGTCTACAATTTACAGTGTGAGGACATTACAAATGGAGCTGAGCAAACTGGGCCTGGGTTTGGCATCGTCTGCTTCCAAAACCCCCAGGAAATTGTCCAAGATGCCTCCCCACAGACCCCGGATCAGGAAAAACCAGAGCCCCGCCGGTTGCTTTTGGATTTTCTGTGCCATGAGGTGCTCCGAAATACTGCCTTGGACTCTTAGAACACAGAACCATCTTCTAGCTTCAAAGCTGGAGGAAAGGAGGGTGCTGTTAAGGCAGGATTGTTTTGAAAATCAAGTAAGTCATGTAAAGTCTGAAGGAGGCCAGAGGACTGCTTGAAGATGCTGCTGCTCCTGGTTGATTGTCACCTGTTCTTGGGCTGCACCCCAATCTTCACCATTCACTTCCTACCAGGGATTGGCTGGGAAGCAGAATCACATGGAAGGCTGTTTCTCACCCACCAAGGACCCTCCCTTCCACTGTCTCCTCTAACTGGGATGACTCCAACTCAAGCCCCCAGCATCTCCTACCACATGGCCTCTACCTCTTCAGTCCCTCCCCTCTCCTGTCCACACTAGAGGTCTTTTTCTAAGACATCATGTCTCAGAGCATGTCAGAGCAGGTGTTTTCTTCCAAAAACATGTCTGGTGGCTTCCTGCTCCCTCAGAGTAAGTTCCCAGCCCTTTTCCCAGAATCCAAGGACAGCAGCTGCATTTTGCCTTCCAGAGTTATTGCCTCTATTCCAGCTATGCTAGGGAGCAGTTGTTCTGTGCACCAGCACATTTTTACCTCTAGTGTTCCCCACCACTCCTTTACCTGTGCTCCAGTATTTCTCCATTTACTAGAAGGTTCTGAGAGGTCAAGAGCTAGCCAAATTCCCTTGGTTTGATTCTCAGTGGTACCACTTACTCCCTCTGGGACCCTAGGAAAATAACTTTTCTGTGCCTCAATTTTCTCATCTGCAAAATGGGTATAATAGCAGTACCAATCTCACTGGATTTTTGTAAGCATTAATCCATTCAAAATATGTGAAGAGCTTAGAACAGTACCTGTCCAAGTAAGGGCTATTTAAGTGCTAGCTGCTGTTTCAATGTTGGATTCTTCTCTGTTTCTTCTTGTAAAATGTCTTTCCTATTTTCTCTGCTAATCAAAATCCAGTCCTTCAGTAATTAGCGTGTTTCCTCGCCAGTGAAACCATCCTAGGTTTTCCTGTCAGAATGAGGCACCCTCTGTGCCCTCCTTCCCTCCACATGGGTTTCTTACTTAGAACCTTTACTAAGAAGGGCATGGTTACCAGAAGGGCATGATTTCCATCAGCAGCAGCAGGAGCCACTGCATGGGAGGATTCCAGCAGGCAGTCTGCACTGAGCGGCAGTGACAGGTTTGCCACCGTCAGGGTCCCCTCGTAGGTACTTACAGAGCACAGGGTTAATTTCTGTTACATTACCTGTGATTGGGTCGTGACTCATGTCAGGAAAAGCTCAGAGTTCCAGGGAAAATTTGAATCAGCAAAGCTACCAAAATTTTTTCTTGGATCAGCCCTCAGCACCTACAGTCTCCCTTCTGGACAGATGGGCAGTGGTAGTAGGATTGAAACAGGGACCTGGAAAGGGCGGGTTCAACATTTTCCTTCCTTGGGAGGAGCCAGGCTGGCTTGTGTTTCCCGGGGTGGCTGGGGCTGAGTGCAGCCACCCCAGAGCCCGAAGAGGCAATTCACTAGCAGCTACTGCTCTGGAGATGAAAGAATCTAGTCCTTGGTCAATATTCCCAGTGGGAAACTTTCTTTCAACACGTGGCCTTTTATCTTATACACACCTTTTCGAGTAAACACTCCTCATGTACTAGCATGTCTTTAATTTATTCTTTCTGATAATGTAGTTAATGTTTCTTTGTCTGCCCTTCTGGGGTGTAAGGTCCTTGAGGTTGGGGACTACACCTTTTAGGTATTTACTTTTGAACATTTTATTTTGAAAATACTAAAACACAAACAAAAAAACATTTCTAATATGACTTTTAAAATATTATGTGAAATAAAAAACCAAGAGGGTGGCTCTTTTCACTCCTGCCCCCACATTGCCTTTAGTTGCACATAAATTCTTCCTAAGTTCTTCTAGTTGCTTTCTCTCTTGCTCTCACTCTTTCTCTCTCTTATCTCCTACCTATCATCTATCTCCATCTGTTTGTCTACATGCATAATATGGCTATAGCCCATAAACATATACACATACAGTTAATAAACATGAAATCATTGGCCATTTTCCCATTTAATGCTATATCATGGACATCTTTCCCAAGCTATCTATATCTAACTCATTTTTATCAATGGCTGCACTCCTAGATGTGCTGTTATTAGGTCAAGAAGCCTGGGCAGTTGGGGTAGCATTCCCTCAAATTCTGCAGCAGTGGTGCCAGCTTAACTTTCAGACATTGCTTTCTCTACTCTAACCTCTCTTTTAGGTTTCCTTGAACAGAATAAGCCCTTCCGTGTAGCTCTTGTACTTTATAATTATATTCACCTTCCTCCCTACTCAGCGCCCCGTGCAGTGCTATACACATAGCAAGTGCTGCTGTAAGCACTTGCTGTAAAAGCCTGCTGTAAGAATGGATGTACCTGCAGGAAGCCCAACGTAATGCTACCTAGTCAAGCCCATAACCACCTGCTAGACGGACAGCATATGTAGTTGAGGGGCTTTCTTGTGTTGCTTTCAGGATGTTACTGAGCTTTTTTGTTTCCTCAGTTTCCCATTCAACCAGTAAGTCTAGAGATATTGGCTTGTCTCCCCGGAGACTCTGGGTGGAATCTGGTATTTCAAAGTGCTTAATGGTGCTGCTAAGTAAATAAAAGATGTCATTAATATGCATGAAGCTATTTCATCAAGAGGCCAACAGAGCACATTTAAAAGCTATCTTCAAGGGAAAAGAACTAAACTGCCATTATCATGCATACTAATAACTACAATGGAAATCTGCAGGAGCCAGGACAATGCCCTCCCCGGGGCCCCTCAGACCCTGCTGAAACCTTAAGGTGCCCTGGTCTTGCTGTCAGTCTCTCCAGAAAGGGGCTAGAGAAGGAGAATCATCTTCTGCCTCCAGACTCCCACAAGCAGCACTGGAGCATCTCAGCATGCGTAAGTGTCTAGATGATGCAACTAATGCTTTCCAAGAACTGCCCCTAACAATATGAACAATTAGATGGCAAACAGCCAATGCATAGGCAGGAAAAAGACTTGGGAGGATTTATGATTTGCCACCACTCCAAGGTCACATTTCCACTCAAAGGCATGAGAAATGGGGAGTGTGGTTAAGGCAGGGTCAGTAGCAGTGAGTTGGGGGCACTGCTCCGTCTAGAGAGTCAGCAGCTGCTGGGAAAGGAGGTTAGGAGCCCTGGGGTGCCAGTGACCTTGGAATATTCCTAAAACTCTCTCTACCTGGAACCCATATCTCCTCTTATCCATGCCTCATCTACAGGTAATCGGAGATACCTGCCTGGGGATCCTGCATGTGCAGGTTAGCGGGGAGTCTAGTATCTTCCTCTTGAGTCTTCTCCTTTTTTTAATTATCCAAGAACTTCTGCCAACGGGGCCGGTCTTCATTCCAAATGTCAGGAGAGAGAACTCGGGAGACCGATGTGTCCACTAATGGGTACCCAGTTGAGCTGCCTTTATTTCTACTGTTACCGCAGGTGTTGCCGTGAAAAGGGTTCCATACCACACAATCTCCTGTGTTCTTTTTATGGTTGAGATGATGCCTTTTCTGGTCCAGATCCTGTTGTATGTTGCAGTAGGTCTCCTCACACATGTCCCCCTAGTTACAGCCATTGGTGGTTCCACATCCATGCCCAGAAGCTCTATTTCTGGACTCTTCCCCAGACTTCCAGGCCCTGGGGTTGAGACCAGACCAATAGTTCCAGATGTTTTAAGTTCTTTCTCACCTGCAGATATCAGTTGACCCATCCCAAGCCACCATAGATGATCTAAAAGGGGAAATTTAGAATATCACTCTCTCTCGCCTCCCAGGGGACCCCTTGGCATCTATGCAGACTTACTCACATCTTCTCCAGCTAAGCATACAACAGGGTATGGGAAACTTCACATCTTATATTTGCCTAATTAGGAGGGAAAATTCAGGAAAGAGGCAAATTTAAAGTGTTCCAAAGAGACTTTCTGTGCCTACCTATAAAATGAAATGGCAGATAAATTCTCCTGTTAAAAAATAATAAATTCTACTTTTATAGGTATTTTGCTATATATATATATATATAGAATGTGCTTTACAAATTGACCTGCTTCATCTATTTCACTTATTTGTGAGGATCAAATAAGGCATTTGATAAAAACATGTATTTTGCAGAGCAAAAAAACACAAAAAACAAAAAAACACTAAATAATACAGACAAGGAATTGCTATATAAATGATTCATTCCATTAGAAATAGAGTTTGGTTCTAGAAACTCTGGGTTGACTTCTAGGCAGGTAGAGAATAAAAACTGGCTCTCCAGGGAAGTTCAGGGACAGAGCAGCTTGATTTGTGGTGCAAACACAGAGGGGAAGTCAAAAGAATGGAATGATAGGTGAGAATAGTCACAAGGACAGTGTTACTAATTTATAATATCTATCTCCCACTTAAATAATTGCTGTTCCTTTAGCTTTTCCTCCAAAATTCTGTATATGTTAGAAGCCACTTAACCACTTTGAGATTCAGTTTCCTAAATGTGAAATGAGGGAATTAGACTAAAATCAGTAGTTTTCAATTTTTTTTCTCTTTTTAGTCATAGAATGCCTTGTATGAGCAAGACTTAGAGGATGACTTAAAGATGCCCAAAGAGTAAATCCACTGAAATAGAGTGCCTGAACACTCTAAGATTATACATAATCATAGATAAATGGTAATCTTTCAAAATTTGTTCACACCTTACAGAGTAGGAGATGCCACCCTACCTAGCAAGTCCGAGAGGAGCCCTCTGGAGATGTTCTCATGCAACGATATTTAGTGGCCATGGCCCAGATCCTTGACCCTGGGTTACATGTATAATCCCATTGAGCTTCTTGAGTAATCTGACAATGTTAGGTGGATGAAGGAATTTAGTAATCAATATCTAATTTTTCCTAATTTTTAAATAGGAATATAACTATTTAAAAAATAGGGAGAATAACTGACTCTGGCCAAAGGTATAATATGAAGAAATTACCTCTGATAAAGCCTGGAATGAGTAGCAGTCCAGGAAATGAGTAGCTCTGGTGGCTTCTCTTCATCTAATATTAGGCCTGCATTCTCCTAATGAGTTAATTTCTTACTTTTCTGATAGGTAGCTCTAAAATCACCCCTTGTTCCAAAAAAACAGAGGCCAGTGTAGAGATAAGAAACAATTTCACTTTTCTACATGAAGGCACTGTGACTACTGGCAAATGCTTTTTGATGGGGGCAGTGAGTGGAGTGGAAAGTGAAAAGCACCTGGGAATAAACCCAGAAATATAAAGACAACCTCGGAATGCAATAAGGCTAAAAGGCACTGACAAAAATCAACGCAGCAAGCCAAAGGAAGCCATGAACTTGAATCATGCCAAACATATGGCCCAATCATGGCCTAAGTTTGTTTCTTTTCAGAGTCACATAGATTGTCCTTTCTTCATAAACATTGTCACAACACACAGGAGGGATCCTAAGCAAGACTATGAACTAGGGGAGTTTTGTGTTTGGCTTCTTCCAATGCTCTTGGGCGCTTAGACTCTCATGCTGTACCTTCACCCATAGCAGGAGAAAGAGACACCCACTCATCAGGGGCAAAGAGTCACAACATCTGCTCAGTAAGAGTTTAGTCTGTGGGGCCCATTTCATTGTGAATAAGGCAGCATTTCAATAATATGTTTCTGTTAGCCTGTGAGTTTAGATTAGGAGAAAGCTGATCTTAAGGAGTCAAGTTGTAGAATCGCCTAAACAGTATAAGCACCCCTTTTACACTGTGGGAGAAAGATCGTCACACAAGGTCTGTGTGAGCCCCTTCCTTCAGGGACAGGCCCTCACTGCCATTCCAACATGCAGATTCCATTGTCAGATCACTCTTAGGGCTAGAAAGTAGATAGAAACTTAGGAAATCCATTATTTCTTACAATTTCAAAGACAACTTCAAGAGAAAGAAAATATTTGAGTAGTAAAAATACATTTTGAGTAGTAAAAATCTCTTGTAGGCATTTAAATTGGAGAAAAATTTGGGTGTAAGAAGGCAACCTATAATCTCTTCTCTCACACATCTCTTCCTGAACTGACACAGCTCTGGTAGCCTGTTGCACGTAGCTTGGCTCTTGATGATATTTTAATCATATTATCCTCTGTGGTTTCCTGGGTGTGACTCTGAAGGGGGCACACACTTGTTTAACAGCACTCCTGTGACACCCAGTCTGCAGACAGCTGGCTGCTCTTTAAAGCCCTTGGTGACTAAACCAATTAAGCTGAATATGTAGCAGATTTTTTAAAGTAACAACCCACAATGTATTTATAGTCTCTCGAGTTGGGTCACAAGGAGATTGTCTATGATGTCAGCTTGGTGTACCCTGGTTTGCTAAATGGATCTTCAAAGCTGGAATCCAACTTGGTTAATCCTTTTCCATTTCTAAATAGTCACTGGAATGCCAAAGAATTAGAACAATGGATTGAGATGTTAGTATAATGGCCTAGTTGATCCTTCCTTTTCTGCTCCGAAAGGTTCAATCCAGGTTTAAGTTCTCATCATTTTGTGTTTTCATTATTGCAGTGGGCTCTTAGTTGAAATCCTTTAGCCTGGTTCTCAAGGTGTTATATGAAAGGCTTCCAGCTTTGTTACTTCTTCCCAGAGCAGTCTATGTTTCTTCTTTGGTAACACTCTTGACACATGTAGTTACTTATTTGAAAGATTGTTTTCACTACCACACTATAAACACTCCACAAAGGTAGTGGCTGTGCCCTGGAGAGTCACTGGGACACTCACAACACTCACAGATGCTCAATAACTACTTATTGAATGAAAGACCTAATTCCTCACATGCACCTCATAGCACTGTGCAGTCAAGGTATGTACCACCCTCTAAACAGGCCCCCAACTCTCCTGCACTGTTATCACTCATGCCCTTTGCTTACCTTTTGCCTTATAGCCATACTAAAAGAAAACACCAAAGACAGCGTGAAGACAATAATTTGGACATATTTTGAGTGATGAGAAGGGAAAGATGAGAGTATCCTGGCTGGAGATAAGAAAGGATTCTTAGGATCACCAACTGAGAAAGACCGAGCTTGATCATCAAGATGCCAAGATTTTATTATTCTGTTATCCTGTGACCATGGCAGATTAAACTCTCTGTGCATTGGTCTGTGAAGCTTGGATGGCAATGCCGTTCTACCCCATGGTGTTCCCACAGGCTATGTAGGGGACTGTAAGGGACTGGGCTTTGGCACTCCTGCTAATACACTTATTTTTTTGTTATTGTTAAATATTTAACATAATTGCAAACTGAGCTCAAAAAAGTTTTTTTTGGTTGTTTGTTTTTTTCTGCCTGAGGTATTACCACATCAAAATTCATTCTAATAATTTGCAAAAATAATATTAGGAAAATATCTTCTGGAAAACAACAAACTCTTCAAAACTCCCTTTGAGTCTTCCTCCCCTGACACTCTGTAAGGATTGGATTCAGTTCAACAACATTTCTTAAAAGCCTTTCATATGCCAGGCCCCATGAGGAGTAGTTGGGGGAAAAGAGAAGATCTATCCTCAGGGATCTTGTGGCAGGCCAAATAATGGCCCCCAAAGATATCCACGTCCTAAATCCCCGTAAGCTGTGAATATGTCACCTTGGATAAAAGGATGCTGCAAAGGGCTCTGAGATCAGGAGGCGTTCTGGATTAGTCAACTGTGTGGAGCAAAATCTAATCACACGGCTCCTCAAAACCAGAGCCCCTTTCGTGGTTGTGGTCAGAGGTGTGACCACAGAAGGATGGTTGGGATGGTGACATTGTTACTGGCTTTGAAGCTGGAAGAAAGGTCCAGAATTCAAAGAACACAGATGGCATTCAGAAGCTGGAAAAAGATAGAAAATGAATTTTCCCTTAGAGACTCCAGAAAGGAATACAGCTCTGCCAACACCTTGATTTTGGTCTAGGTTGGACTTCTGACCTACAGAACTGTAAGATAATAAATTTGTGTTGTTTAAGCCACTAACTTTGTGGCAAGCTTTTATGGCAGTTATAAAAAATGAAGTCAGACTTCATGCAATAACAAAGGAGCAACAAGGGAAGAAATCACAACAATCTAAGGATACCCAGGATGTCCTTAGAGTGAAATAAACCAATCATATCAACGATAATGATGATAGTTTTGATGATAACCCTTAAACAGCATTTAATATCATTCACGTGATGCTTGAAATATGTTTTATTATAGATCCCATTTTACAGATGGGGAGACTGAGGGACAGGGGTATTAACTGTCTTGCCCAAGTTTATAAAGCAAACACATGCAAATCCATGTTCATCCCATAGGGTGGAATGATGAGTCCCACCTGGGAACCCACCAGCATCTTCCTGGGTTAGATTGCATTGTGCTTGACCTTGGACTGGTGAGTAGAATTTTGAGTGAAGAGACCAGAGAGACTACCATGTGGAGGAAGTGATGTGAACAGTGGTGTGGTAACACCTCTGTGCTTGGAGGAAGGTGAAGAGTTTGAGTTGGCACTATGTCCAGTGCTGGAGGGTGTATTGGTGGACACAGGTTAGAACGTGTGTTCAAAACAAATCATGAAGGTCTGCCCATGCTAGCACTTGTGTTCCAATCTGTAGGTAGATGAAAACTAAAGTTTTTCTGTGGAGGAGTGACTTGGAAGAGCTCATTTAACTTCACCTCATCCACCAAGAAAGCAACAGTTGGAAGGCTGGAGGGGTGGTGGTGGTGGTGGAGGGGGAGCATTTACTTTTTGAAGAACCTAGCCTATGGGAAAAATTGCTGTCTTGACTCTAAGGAGATTGTATCTATTATTCACATCTCAAGTTCTGATTTTTTTCCTCAACCTTTAACTCCTTAGTTATTAACTCCTGACTTGTAATCCTCTGGAAGGCAGGAACTGGCTTCTATTTGTGTGTATCCCCAGCACCTACCACAGGACCTAACCCCGCATAGGGGCTTCCTAGAGAAGAAATTGATAAATGAATGAATGTTCGGGTCAAGTCACGCCTTTTTGAGCTTTGTTTATTAAAGCTTATTCTTTGTCTGCTTTCTGAAAAGACTACAAGCCAGTAATGCACAGAGCAGACGTACAGGAAACATGTACATGCCAAACCAAACAGTCTTGCTAAAAAATTGGTGACGGTCTCCGGACACCAGATTTCAGCAGTTTCTCTGATTTCTGCCCTGGGAGATGTGATGGTGGTGAGGGGAAGTGTGTGCTGCGGAAGGCCAGCTGGCCCACCAGGCCTGCTCTCAACCACAGAAACCACTGGAGAGGTGGACCAGCCCACAAGTTCAGCGACTGCATGACCATGGACAGTCACATGACAAGAGTGCTGGATACGGAAGGTGTGGGGCCTGAGAAGTGTGACACCAGGCGAGGCAGCCAGAGCTGAGCTGTATGCACTGGGGTGTCTGACTGAAGCCTCCCAAAGCACCCGGCGAAGTCTTAAGCTTACAGAGTGCTGAATGCCATTAGCTTTCTTATGGACAATGGTGAAGGGTAGCATTTTACCTCAGGGTATGATGACAGGAAAAGGCAGCGTGATGCCAGGGAAGAGCTCAACAGGGGACCCTGTGAGAGACACTCTGGACTTTTTGTTACCCTGTAGGTTAGAGAAGGGGAGGAGAAGGTGGCAGGCCCAGAGACCCTCATGAAGAAATCCTCTTCTAAGAGGGACACTGAGGGCCATGTCCGGAGTTTGTGGTAGTGCCCTGGGCATGACCTCTAAATCACCGAGACTCTAGAATAGACCTAGAGAGGTGAAAGAACCCAAAAGCCACAGCGAGCCTCCCCTGGTGGCAAGAAGGGAAGGGAGGGTGTCCACATACAGGTACAGCCGAGAGACGGCTCCCAGAGTGAGCTCCCAGGCCTGCTAGTGACAGCACCACCTCTAGAAAAGATTCGTACAATCACATTTCTCTTCTACGGCTGCCATCATGGTAACTCAACTACATATTCTTTTTCAATGACCCTAAATATTTTTCCTTTTCTTTTTACCAAAACACAATCCAACTTTAAAGAAAATGTTGTAATAAAAATAATCATCTCATATGCTGTCACCTAACACAGACTGTTGTCATTGTCTCTTATTCTTAATCCCTCTAACCAATGACAGATTCTCTCTTGTCTTATAGAAGGGACATTCTCAATGAGAAAATGGGAGTAGAACAGAAAGAATTCTTCCATTATCTTTTTAAAGTGATACAATCTACTTTAAATGAAGCACAAAGGGTCTCTTCATACATGAACATAGAGCCTTTTTTTCCTACTGTGGAATCCATCCCCAAGCCTTGGGGCAAGTGTGAAATTTAGCAAATTAAAGTAATTAACACATGTGTCTTGTTAAAACAAGAGAATGTGGCTGATAGGAGCACGGAAACAACAGTTTATGCCTATAAAGATGAAGATGGCTTTTAGGATCGGTACTTAAATTCTACTATAATCCAAGCCCCAGTTGGCTTTCCAATCTGTGCTCCCACCAGTTCCCCACACAAACTGGGATCCAGACCTAGCCTGGCCTCACCATCTTTATACTTGCACCTTTCCTCTCTGGCACTTCCCTGTCTCTCTGACCGTCCAATGCCCAGGTCATATTTTAGCTGTGGAGCAGTTGCATAAAGCCATTCTTGTCCTTCCCGTGTAGAAAGCAGAGAGACAAATTCTTCCTTTCCTCAGCCTTCCTTCCAGCTGGGGGGGGGGGCATGTGACCCCCTTCTCATCCATGAGACCTAAGAAGTCTGCTTTTGTTGGGGAGAGGTTGGTCCTGAAAAGCATTTTCTTCCCTGCTGGAAGTGCTGGCACCAACCTTTCTCCTTTCCATCTTCCTGCCTCAAATACAGATGTAATATCTGGAAGTGTATGGCCTTCTTGTGACAAGAAGGTGATGTGCATGTAGAAAGGGCAAAGAAACAGTCCCCCTCCCACTGCTGTTGACTGAGCACCAGCAGCTGCCTAGCTCCAGACTCTCATTAGGTGAGAAAAATCAACTCCTGTTTATTTGTCACCATAACTCAGGTTTTTTATTGCTTGTAATCAAAAGTAATCTCAACTGATATCACCACCTTCATCAGCCTTCCCCAAGTAGTCCAGCCTGAGAGACAGTACATATAGTGGTTACAAACTTGGGTTCTGGAGGCAACCTTAGTTTTGGATCCCGGTCTACCACTGACTAGCCATATGACCTTGGGCAAGTTATCTAACTGCCATAAGCTTCATTTTACTTATCCATAATATGGGAATTACAGTGGTATGTGCTTCATATAAACGCTAAGTGAGATAATGCACATAAAATACTTGAAACACTGGCTGATAGGTAAGTGTCAAATACCACTGGTTTTCCTAGTAGAGATGGTACTATCCTGCCCCGTTACCCACTGAAGAGCAATATTTCCGAACTCTTTCTGTGTCCCACAGCTCGTGCCCACTCCTCGTGCCCCCAGCGCCCACATCTGACTCTGCACTGAGAAGAGAGAATCCAGAGTAGTCAGCCCTCCCACCTGCCCTGGCCTGCTTCTCGTGGGCCTCCATTCTGGAGCCTGAGTTGGACTTGGCCGTAACGCTATTTGGCTTCCTCAGCTGATGTGGGGCCTCATCATACTTTACCCATGTGGTTGCTTTGAAGGAGGAACTTGCGGCAGAGAAAGGGAAAGAAGAGAGCCATGAGACCGTTTTCCATGCCCCTGCTTCCCAGTGACCCCAGACGCTCTACTCGTTGCCATGGCCGTGGATTCTGGGACACCATCACTCCCCACGGCTGGCACTTCAAGGATGGGAAAAATAAATCGTTCAAAGAGTCTCCTTCCCCCTTGGGAACCAGGGATTATGCTGAAACTTTATTATTACTTTAAATAAATAAATTACTCCCTTGAGGCCAGATGAAAACATGCTCTTATTAAATTTTTTAAAGAAGGAAAGCAATTGGAGAATAAAATCAAAGGTGCTCAAATGAATTGAAGTGGCTCCTCAGAAGCTGACATAATAGCAATTTGTATTTATATTATGCTTCTCATCAAAGGAGCACTTCACAAAGGCCCCGTTTCCTCAGAGTTGCCCCATGGAGCTCGACTCTAATGCAGAAGAGCCTAGAGTCTTGGGGGTTTGCCAGTGTCCAAAGCCCAGCCTCAGGCTCTGACCACTGCAGACGATCTCCCGTCTCTGGACCTCAGAGCTGGTTTAGCCCCAGAGCCCTTCTGGGAGCTGTGAGAGGGTGTCTCTGTCCCCTCTCGTCAGTGAGAAAGAGAGTGGCTGCTTCTCATGTAAGGACTCCTAGTGGAGACAGATCATGGAAGCCTAATCAAGGGCTGATCTCACACACACACACACACACACACACACACACATACATACATACACACATATACACACACACATACACATATACACACATACACACACACACACACACACACACACACCATGAAAACTGGTGGAAATAAGAAGAACCTAGCTCTGCTTGAGTTTCCTCCTGACTATCCAACTGCAAAGACACAGACTTCTGACTGTGTTTGCTTTTCCCCAAGTGTTCAAACATGCAGGGCAGTGATTAAGAACTTTTTCTTTCCTTGTATTCTAGTTGGGAGACAAGCCATATGCATACATATATATTCAAAAAGTAAAATATCCATCAAAGGATCCTCTTTTGTTTTTTCTTCCACAGTGCTTGATATATGGTAGAGGTTAAATAAGTGTTCACCAATGAAATAACTGCACAGGTGAACTGATGAAAGAGGAAGGTAGATCAATTAGATGGTAAGTGGAAGTTTCCAGGTAGGAGGGATCACTTGCTGCCTGGGAAGCTGGACAGGATTTTACTCCTCAATTATAAAAGCAGTTAAAAAATTGACCTACTGTTTATTGAAAATTTACTCTTTGCTTGGCACTGTTGCAGAATTTAATAAGTTTTTAAAAGAATAATCTTCACCATAAGCCTTCTCATAGTATCACTTTACAGGTGAGGGTCAGAGAACTTGTGACTCGTCCATGGACTTGGTAAGGCCAAGGTTGGAACCCAGCTCTAGCTGGTTCCAAATCCATGCTCCTCCTTGGTGCCTCTGTGCTCCTCCACCCATGGGCTTGCTTCATCTTTCCACTGTAATGTCCACATCCATACTTGTTCCATGGAAATTCCACACTTGAAATACCTTCTTCCTCCTTTATTTAACAAAAATTCTATATTTTCTTTAGAAAATACCATACTACCCCCACATCTTCCAACATCCAGAGTCTGCCCCAGCACAGTCATCAACCAAACACTCCATCAAGGAAGACAGAGCAGGGATCCCACATCAATTAATGAAGCCTTGGATATTCTGTGTAATGGCAAATACCACCTGTAATAGGGCCGTTTCTCATCCTGAACTTCCATCCTTTGTGACCCCACACACACTGTGATTGTGAGCTCTGTGCAGTCGGAGCCCAGGGTCTAAGTCTCAGCTCCATCACTTACCGTCTTTGTGACCTTAGTCAGGTCACTGAACATCTCTAAGCATTATTTTCCTCACTTGGAAAAATGGAGATAATAATATAGAACCCACCTCATAGGGTTATTGGAAGGGTTCAATTGAAGGATAACTATATATAAAAGACTTGGCACTACTTGACATGTAGTCATGTTGGCCATGATTGTCGGTGATGAGAAGGTGATGATAGAGATGTCAGTGCTCAGGTGCTCCTCATGCAGTGTTGGCCTTGGTGGGGTGGCTGAGGTCCTCTGTGGGACTGAGAGGGGAGTAAAGGGTTTTCAGTGACATTAGCTGAGTGTCATTGGGGAATGGAGGGGCAGACAAATGAGGAGACCATCCTGCACTTTTTAAGTCCTATAAGTGGCCGCTTCCCATGAGTAGAACCAACTCCTGGGGAGGTTGATCTCCAGAAGGTGATCAAAGTGTCAAGCAATAGGATAAAAACGGTCTAGAATATTTCAAAGAGATAGTATGCAGTGCTATCCAGAAGGGCAGGAGGTGACCTCTGCAGGCCTGAGTGCCTCTATCTGGGATAAACATTGCCCTTTCCCACCTCTCCTCTCCTGCTCACAGCCTCCTCCAGCTGGTGCCCAACCCCCATTCTCAATGACCTCACCCCCTGTCTTTGTCTATGTTAATCACAACCATCCTTACAGCGCAGTTGAAATCCCACCATTCCGTGAAGCTTTTCTCACCACTGCAGTACAAATGCCCCCCTTCCTCTGAGCCCGTAATTGGAACTCTCTGTACCTTTCACGTGTCAGTTTCAGTATAGTGACCTGGCACTAATATTCTATTGTTCACACTAAGCCTTGATGATTGGTCTGCAGTTTTTCATGGATAAGACCCAGGCTAAATACAGATTTTTGCACTCCAAAACTGAAGTCAGGGGAATTCCCTGGCCGACCAGTGGTTAGGACTCCACACTTTCACTGCTGAGGGCCCGGGTTCCATCTCTGCTCAGGGAACTAAGATTCCACACACCGCGAAGTGCAGCCAAAAAAAAAAGAGACCAGAGCTCTTCTGGGATGTTGGGCCTGGGTCTTCTGGCACTTACCTCCCTAAAACAAAACCGAGGTCAGTTGAAGTTGATAACCAGTTTTCAAGATACACACTTGTTGGATAGACAGATAAGTAGCAACCAACTGACCCAGCAAGGTCTTAAAAGTTCATACAAGAGAAATCCTTTCATTTGAAATAAATGAGTAAACTGAGAACCAAAGAGAGGATGTTCCTAGACTGGGGTCATAGCCCAGACTAGTGTTTCTCTATGGGAAATGTTAAGTTTTATAAGAGAAACGAAACCAATTATTCTATCTTCTCCCCTTTCCCCTTCATACCTTTCTCTTAATGGAAGTTCTAACAAGCTTTGTTGTTTCATTGGGAAAATAGTAAGAAACACAGGATCTCTTTTGATCCATTGTGGATCTTTTTAAACTGCCTATTCTGAAGACATGGACTCAACAGCTTTAACTTTTACATTTCACTGCACCACGTTGAAATACCTACAGGCCCCCTAAACCTCCCACTCAAGGCTTTGCATTCCTTCTCTATGTCTCACTTCACTTGGCAAGTCTTCTCCTCCTAGGACTTTTTCTAAGGTCATTACCTATGTGAAGTCTTTGCTGATCCCCCAAAACCCTGTTGGGTGTTCCCACCAAATTCTGGTTTAGCAGTCTGTCATTTTTCCTGATTAGAATTAGATTAGATCACTATTCAGAGTCCTTTTTGACATTGCATTGAAATGTTCCTGCTTTTTTGACTGTGTTTGACTGTCCTAAAGATACACTGGGGTACCTGTGTGGGTCACACTTCCCCTTGTGCTAAGGTTTTTTTGGGAGAACTCCTCCTCTTCCCCACCACACTTATTCCCAAAATATGTTACAGATGAGGGCTGCCATCTTGGGAAAATCCTGCCTCCCTGGCTGCAGTGATTGATCTGGCAATGGACGCTGGCTGACTTTGAACCAATCAAAGTCCTCACTGCTATGGCCACGCTGATTGGTTCATGGAAAACCACCTGACGCAAGATAAGCCAATCAGTGGCTTTCTCCAGGATATTTCAAGCTCAAGCTAGGAAGACGGCATTTCCTTTGCTCTCTAATAATGCACTAAAGATGAAGGGCCACAGTGCTGGAGGCCATGGTTCCCTCCTATGGAGAAGCCCTTCTAGAATGATGAAGCTGACTGAGAGAGAACAACATTTAGAGGAACAGAATCTTGACCGTATTTGATCCCTTATTTTCCCAATCCATCTCCCACCCTGCCAGTTAGAAGATTTGAGCAAATGACTGTATTATGGGGCTGAATTGTGCCCCTTCCTAAACTCATATATTGAATATCTAACCCCCATTACCTCAGAATGTGACTATATTTGATGATAGGGCCTTTAAAGAAGTAATTAAGTTAGAATAAAGGTGATATGGAGGGTCCTAATCCAATATGACTGCTGTCTTTATAAGAACAGGAAATTTGGGTATGCTAAGAGATACCAGGGATTCAGAAGAGGAATCCACATAAGGATACAGTGGAAAGACCATGTGAAGACATAGAGTTAAGGCAGCCATCTGCAAGCCAAGGAAAGAGGCCTCAGAAAAAATACAAACCTGCAGACATCTTACTCTTGGATTTCTAGCCTTCAGAACTGTGAGACAATAAGTTTCTGTTGTTTAAGCCACCTAGGCTGTGGCACTTTGTTATAACAGCCGTAGAAAATTTATACAGATCCCAACATTCCCTTTTTTGTTTGAGCTGGTTCAAGATCAGTTTCTAAGTCTTGTAATTCAAAGAGTACCAGTGCAGGCTTTCAAATAGCTTCAGCAGATGTAATAGTGATTGTATCCCCAAATAGCTTCATGACCTGTCCCAAGGCCCAAGGCTTGTGACATCAGGGACATAGACAGGCTTACCCATGAACTCATTTATGGGCCCAGGTCAAGCCTAAATCAGATAAATGTAGAACTCTGTCTCAGTTTGATGAATTAATGGATGCCTGAAACATTTTGTTTGATAAACAACATTTCCCCTTATCTGAAATCCAGAAACCTAGGACTGAGCAATGACAAAACTGACGTACAGTCTGTGAGTAATAATTATCTGGATACCTCTGATTACCCAAAAGACTTGGCATTTCTTTTGAAATGGCATTTACTTCAGAGAAACTCTCCTGCAAAATAAACCTGATGAAGGTGGTCACTCAGCTAGGTAGCTTGCTTTAAATGTGACTGGATGACACTTTGTTCTTGGAGCATTTTTCCAACTTCCAAATCAGCTACTTGGTCACTACCAGAAGTGACTATTTCCTAGCTCTATTATGAATGACTTTACCTGATAAAGATCAACATCATGCTTTTTTTTCATCTAATAATGTTGAGTTCTAAGACCACCATTCATATAGCAAGTATCTACTACATGCCTACTAGTGGTCAGAAAACCAGTAACCTGACCACAATTACTTAGCTTCCTACAGAAAACCAGTAACCTACCATGTTAACTTAGCTTCCTACAGAACATCTATCACTGAGCTAAAATTCAAAGTCTTAACCTTAAACAAGTGTCAGCCTTGGGGACTACTTCTTAAACCTTTAACAGCTTCACAGTCTATTTACACTTAATTTTGTGTGTTGGTTGTTTTCCTCCCTGCTGTCCTTATGCATTGCTGCCCACTTCTTTTCATTGCAGACACAATCTCCTTCTTAAAATATAGTTTGTGAATATATTTTTCCTACCTCCTCATCCCTCAATAAGCCCCTCACTTTCTTAAAAGTAAGCTAAATGTGTTTAATCAGAAAAATTCAGAAAACAGAGGTTAAAAACAATGAGAAACTTACCAAGTTATGAAGTCCCTAGTAACTGGCATTTGAGGTCTTCAGAAACATGAAAACAGAAAACTGATTTTTTTTAAGTTCTCTTTGCTCTTTTTCAAATGCATCTTTTCCCATGAGTCTCACAGAGCTCCCTTAATATTTCATCCACAGCTTTGATAATCTCCTTCCACCTTTCACCTCCTTCCCTTCCTCACTAGATTCTAACACTTGGGGAAATCTTGGCTAAAACTCAGTTCTTTACGGTGAACATGCTTCTAACAAAGAACTTAAGTATCTTCATTTATTTCTTGCTTCAGAGATCAAAAGACTATAAGAAAAGTTTGATTTAAGCAACCTTTTATTTAAATAAATTTTATATATTTATTTTTAAAAATTAATTTATTTAAATAACACTGCTATGTCTTCCACAAAAACGCAGACAAAAAATATTAAAATTGTTTACCACATCTATCTCTCAATATTCTTTATGTGGACACAAGACAAATTCTTAAGTTTAGGTAAAGGACAAGTAACAGATGAATTAGCTGACTATGAATCTAAGTACCTTTGTCCTAATTATGGGAAAATTTATTTGTGTGTCATGATCCATTCAGTTCAAGGCTCTGAGAGGACCCACTTTTTCACTTTTTCAGGTGCTCTCACTTTGTTAACTTCTTAAAGATTTTACCTTGTTTTAATCCAGGACATTTTGAAATATTCCAAAATAACTACTAAAAAATGATTCTGAATTCAGATGTGTTTCGAAAAAGCTAGATAAAACAAATAAAGCATGGGGATTTTTTCATTTGTTTGTTTTTGTTTTCTTTTAGCAGTAAGTCTTTTCAGAGATTTTAAAATGCGTGTGTACCATGAGAACCTACAGAATGCCACTGGAAGCAGTTCACAAGTTTGACCTTCCGCATCCCTTCTGTGTGAAAGATGTTTCAGCATTATCGGTCTGGGGAACATCAGCTTGATGTCTCTAGCCACTTCAATGACTCACAAAAGAAAGAAAGCTCTAAAGGCATAAAATAAAAATATTTTTATTTTTCTTTTAAAAATCTAAGCTACTACCCTACTTGACCTTAAAACTACTATCAGCAGCATTGGAGGAAGTGTTATTTCTAGGAATATCCTTTCTTTTTAGAAAGGACCATATTTAATTCCTTGCATCAAATGGTCAAATATTTCATAATATAAAGAGAATCAAGCCACCAAAAAATACCCAGAGGTGTATATAAATTCCCATTGGATGGTAATGATCATTTTATCTTCACCACTAACTTGAGGTAACGGGTACACAAAATGTGGTACATACAAGCTATGGAATAGTATTCAGCCTTAAAAAGGAAGGAAATTCTAACACATGCTACAACATTAATGAACCTAGAAGACATTATGCACAGTGAAATAAACTAGACACAAAAGGACAAATACTGTATGATTCCACTTATATGAGCTACCTTGTGTAGTCAAATTCAGAGAGACAGAAAGTAGAATGCTGGTTGCCAGGAGCTTGGGGAGGGGTGAAAAATGGGGAGTTATTTCTAAAAAGTACAGAGTTTTAATCTGGGAATATGAAAAAGCTTAGAGATGGATTGTGGTGATGGCTGCAGAACAATGTGAATATACTTAAAGCCAATGTACTGTACACTTAAAAGTGGTCAAAATGGTAAATCTCATGTTATTTATATTTTACCACAATAAAAAAGTAACCTGAGGTGACCACCATATGGAAATCCCATAGATAAGAAGGCTGGGACATCAAGAAGAAAAAAGACTAATTGGTATTAAAGAATATCTAAGGTAAACCTCTATTCAGACTTTTTAAAATATTTGTCTTTAATACAGGAAGTAAATGAACACAGCAATTTTGAAAGAGAGCTAAAGGAAAAAGAATGTTAAAATCCTAAGTTTTTAACGTGTTACATTTTTTTATAAATGTATATGAGGACCTAATATGTACAAGCATAGGGCTAAGTAATACTATAGATAGAAATACAAAAAGTTTTTGTCCCTCTCCTCAAGTAATTTATAATCTTATAGTAAGGTACACCCATGAGTAACTTGGAGACAATGAAAGCTGCACTGAGATTGCATGAGGTATAAATACAGAGCTCCAGAAGCAGTGGGAAGAAGATATTAAGTCTGATTGAAAATCCATTCCCTCTTCTTCACACCTACCCTACTTCTTCCATCCCTGAGATCCAAGTCAATTCCACTGCCTCATTGTCTTAACCCATTGTGGTTCAACTTGTACTCTCACTACACTCACACTCAAGTAACTATTCAGAGCCTTGCCCTTTTCTCTCAATGGTGTTTGGTAGACTTTGTAACATGGCTAATATATACTTTTATGTATTTTCACACATTCCCCCTATTTGGTTAGAGGCATCCATTGTTTTGGAGATGACTAGAATTGTTAAAATAAGAATGCAAAGAAAAAGAGAAAATTGGGTTTTGAGTCCATAGTGACAAAAATATTTTTTTTGAAACCCACTTGGCTAAGAGAGAAAGAGTACTAAATTCCAAAAGCTCCCCTTTAGGTCAGAAGCCAAGCTTGGCGAACTCAGTGGCAGAATTTTACACTAACTCATAGTGTAGAGATTAGAGACAATAGGGAAGTTCCTATCAGGTAAGACAAGGAGAAAGCATTCCCAGGCAAGGAAAAGAGCAGGATTTTGTGTGGATGCCCCCAGGGTAAGAATATAGTCAGATTCCCTGAGAATCAAAGGCCCAGGCTTTCTTGGGCCTTGACCAAATTTGGGGAGTTAGTTGACTAAAACACTAGACTCTACAGCCTGAGGTCTTCTAGAACACTCAGGCTGCTGCTCTGCCCCTCTATACCCAAGGTGGCTGGAGAAATCTTATCAATAACTAGAGGAGCCTGAGAGGGAGAGCTCTGATTCTACATGATGTGTGCATTGCATGCAGAAGTCCTTTGAGTTCCCATAGGCCCTGATGGGGAGGTGGGGTGGACACATGGGCACTGAGACCTAAAACACTAGGTTAAATGAGTGGGATAAAAAATGCAGGGACCTCCCCCCGGATATATTTGATAACTATATAATTTGATGGTGTGAGTGAAGCACAACATCCACCAAAAAACAAAAACAAAACAACAAAAAACAGATGATATTAGCCATAGTGGGCAGATACCGGCACAGAGTGTTCAGGAACTAGATCAGACCAGCCTCACTTAGGTGGACAGTATGGAGGACAGCATGCAGGGCAGACCCCTCTCCCCAAAAAGGGCATGTAAGACTTCCCTGAACACATCCAACTGTCTTGGGAAGGAACGTAGAGATGCTTCTTGTGAAAGGGAATATCCCTAATTGAGCATTTATACTTCACACTCACTGAATATTTGTCCATATTACACCTAAGGTGCTATTCTAAAATGAAAAACGTTGAGTTGTATTTAATTAGAAAATTTAAATCCAATCACCACCTGATGGGACTAAGGAGAACAAGCATAGAAAATAACTTTTTTCTTTTATTATTTGATCCAATTATCTTAGAGTATGTAAATGTCCATCCCTTTTCCCCTGTTTAACACAATGAGGAGGTCTGTGGAATGCTCTACACTGTGTACGTGATAGAGGCCCTTAAGTAAACGCTGCATGAAGAAACAAAAGGAAGAAAATATGGATTTCATTTCTTCCTTGCCTCTCATTCCACCAAAGCCAAAATAAATTATAAAACAGAGATTTAAAAAAAAAATAACATAATTCACAGGGAGGGTTTTGGAAAGAGAACTGGCATTAGGAAAGCCACAGGGCTTAGTCCTTAGAATATTAGTACTGCTGGCCACAGATAGTTTTCCTGCCAAGCTTTCTGTCAATAAGCTGAGGTAAATATCTAGCTGGACCAGTAAAGTTCCACAAAAGTAATAAGCAAAGTTTTCAATCTTCAAAAATGTTTGAATGTCTCTTTCTTATAGAGGAAAAATGGTGCAGCTGTTCATAAATGGATATTTCCCTTGGGGAACTAATATCTTCTCCAAGGTCAAACTTGAGTTTTCTTAAAGATTTGGGTGGCAACATTCACAAGAAAGTCACTTTTTTCTTTCCTGTTCTATTACCTTAAAATTCACTTTGCTTTAAGAAATCATTGAATATACCTTTTTTTTTTTTTTTCTGATTAGAGATTTTAGTAGGGAAGAAACTAGGGCAAATTTTAGATAAAGCAAAAGACAATCTTAAAAGTTGTCAAACAGGCCAGGTAAGTCTTAATGAGAAAGCTGACAGACTGCCTGGCCTTTCCCTGGTGTATATGACGAGGTATGCAACGCTATTAACAATAGAACTCTGCAAAAAGCATTGTAGAAAGCAGGTGAGTTGATTCTCTGAAGCTCATAAATAGCTAATAAGTCAACTGTGATTTAAAGATACAGACACTATTTTATTTTTTAACCTGGCACAGTGGCATTCGGAAACTCATTATATTTACTATCCCATAAAAATATCCTTCTCATCTTTATGAAGCCACTCAAATTTCATCTCATTCATAAAGCCTTCCCTGACCAGTCTAGCCCACACCAATCACTTCCTTCTCTGAGCTCCAAGAGCATTTATTGCCTGTAGCACTCACTGGGCATAAGCCATTAGGTATCTTTTCTTTCTTTCTTTGTTTTTTTAAACAAACATGGTCCAATAGATAATAAAATCCTCCAGAGTAGAGATCACATTAAGTTCATCTTATCCCTAGTACCTAGCCTGGAGCCTTATTCACATCCCATAGGGTTCAGTAAATATTTGTTGTTAATGATGATATGTTGTAGACACATTTGAAACATAATCTGGATAAACACAATACAGGAAAAGTGCAAATCATCATCTAACGAACACGAAAGCCAAGGAATCAATACGAGAGAGCTGTCTGAGCACGAAGTGAAAGACAAAGTAATACCCTTCTCCCTGCCCCAACATCCAACATGGTGATGGATTATGCTACACAAAATTATCGATGAAGCCCAATGTAAGCACAATGATTTCTAAACAGTAGCAAGAAATATTAGATACAAAATGTAGCATTACAACAAAGCAGCAGAACTGAGAGGCAGTACATGAAGAAACAGATTCAGCTGATGAAGAACCTCTTTGCAAATAAGTAACTTCAAGCATAATGAAAACATGGTGCTTTCATTTCCTCCTTCTCTTCCCAGCCCAGAGACTGAGATGCTGATTTCTTGCAAGATAAGTCAAATGAGCGTCATTTGCCCCTTAAACAAAGGAACAGGAAGGCAAACTGGGGCATTCATCCTTTGCCAAAACAAACCCAACCCTTCCAAATGAGTTAGTTCTCACAATGTGAGTCAGGTTGAGTAAATTCATGCAAGTCTCATTTACGTGCACAAAGAGAGTAGAACAATCTACTTACCTCTGGTTTGAATTCCTGTCTTCTTCCATGAGATTTGACTTATTAACTTAGCAGTAGAAAGTTCGGGTCAAATCTGTTCCAGCAGTGAACCTCATCTTGCCTTTCTTTGCCTGTCACTCTTGTTTACCTTTTCTCTACTGACATCCTTTCTTTTATCCTGGAAGTGGGGGACTCTTAGGCAGAAGGCTTTACTATTTTTATTGGACCTATAGGTAACATACTCAGCAATAGCATTGGTATAACTGATGTGAAACAGTGAAAGAAAATCCATCAGACCAATCCAAACATGCCTGGACCCTAGGCCAAGATCTGGGGCAAAGGGAGAGCAAGTGGGGACCACAGGTTGACATTCCTACCCCTACCCAACTTGGATGTTCTTTGTTGTTATATGGACAACGGGAATAGGATAATAATTTAACTGATCACTTCAATGGAACAATGATAATGGCATGACTGATTTTTAATAGTGTTTATTAGTTCTTTGGTTTAAATAACCAACCAACAATATTGGAATTAGTGCTCCTTACCTCATCCACTACCATGTTTCCCAGCCACCTTTAAACTTTTGAATGGGGTAAAGAACTTGCAAAATGAATCGGTTATATAGACACAGATCTAATGACCTGGTTTTTCTCTACCATTGTTAATATTTTCGGTGCATTAAATCCACTAGCTAAAGGAAATAAGGATTGAATTCCATGGTTTAATTGATGTATAGCAGTAACAGTATCTATAAACAACCTGGCTTCCTTCATAGTCAAAGGAAAGCCAGCTCATCTCTTTGAAACAGTTGGCCCGTGGCATCTTTTTTGGGGCCAAAGTTTTCATTGCAATAAATAAGTAAATAAGTAAATAAATAAATAAATAGGTACAAAGTAGTCCCAAATTTAGTAATGCAGAAACCCTTCATTAAAGGATATAAAGTTTTCCTTCTAGATCCTGAAGACATGGACTTAGAAGTGATTCATGTACTCACAGTCATTCATGTCCTGTTGACCCAGTGGATTGAGGTGCCCCAAGCCTTTTCCTTGTCTATAGGTAGAGGTGGGAATATTTCAATGCGACGTACTCAAGTCTAGAAATATCCAGGACGAAAACTGGAACAGGCCTAAATAGAAGTACAGAGGAACTCTTTTAAGCACAGCTGTTTCTTAGGATGGTGGAGACAGCCTGCAAAATGGTGAGTTGGGGCAATGGCTGGAGCCAGCACAGGAGACACTATGGCGTGGAAAGTGGAAAGCTCCACTAGATGGAGCTAGGGTACATCTGAGGCACCCATGGTACTATTATCAAGGCAGAGCAGGGAGATAGAGTCCGCTTTTACACCTCTGTAGGTGAGGCCTTATACGGAGTGACATGTGGATTAAAGTGAGTATATGTGAGTATTTCATACCTCCTTAGGTTTGATCCTACATTGAAGGTACACTTGGGGTGGCACACGTGTGTTATTATGAGTATGATTGCATATGTGGGTACGGTTGTGTGTGTGTGTGAACACACATATACATGTATATACCTGTGTGTGTTTATGTACTCATACACACATATATGTTAGATTATATAGATATGGGTTGATATAGGTATAGATGTAGATTGTGGGCCATTACTACAATAAATGGAAGTCATGCTGGAGGAAGGAAGCTAGCTTCTGCTGAATGTGTACTGTGTGCCAGGCCTTTTCATATGCTTTCTCATTTAACCTTCACAATAGCTATGAAAGGTGGCTATTATTACTCCCATGCTTACCACAGAGGAAATTTGATGAACCTCATGCAGAACTTGCCCAAGATCACACAGCTGGGAAATTACAGGACCTGGATTAAAAACCAGTTCTTCTGAGCTTCAAAAATCTTAATACGGTTTTCAAAACTGTAATATAGTCGCACTTAACATCACATAGACTTGTGATAGTTTCTTGCAGTGTGCAAACTAAATCCTGGGAATATGGTTTGTGGTATGTTTTTACAAATAATACTGACATGTGCGTTATACAAAATTAAAATGACACATGCTAAAGTTTGATCTATGTTGGAATGCAGATATATATAAAAAGTTAAATAAATACCACATTCCACTTTTCCCTGTTTCACCCCAAGATAATTATTAGAAAAATGCACAAGAATGAATTCCAGTATATTATTCAATTAAAATAAGAGTCATTTAAAAGAATATTAAGCTTATTTTCAAGTGGATATATCAAATCCACATGCACACATAATTGAATGCATTCACTATTTGCCACAGAATACATTAGCATTGGGGTAACAATACAAATTCCATTTACATTCCCTCTTTATGCTGTAGGAAAAGCCATTTCCACTGAGATGAATGGAGCACACCTAAACTTGACCCACTCCACGATGCTCCATCGTCACTGAAGACTTTATAGCCTTTGGGCCCCAGCCATTTTTTCTTTTTTTTCCTGTTCAGAAAGTGTGTTGTTCTGTAAGTTGTGTTTTTGTAGACAGATTAAAAAATGTTGTGCATATCGAGCATTTAGCACAGTGCCTGGCAAATAGTTAAGTGCTGAAAAAACTGTCAACAATGGTGATGATGATAACTCTTAAGGTGAAAAAAGAAGAAGAAACAGAGGAGGGAGACTTGAAGGAAGAGGAGACTAAGAAGAGGAGAGAAAATGTAAGAAAAAGAAGAGGATGAGAAGAAGAGGAAGGTGGAGTTGAGAGAGATATGGGATCCAAGTGGCAATTCACAGTTCTTGTTTTCTTGGTGTCAGAGCTTCTCCCCAAAGGTATAAAAGTATCATCTGAAATTATGTGGAATTTAGATATCTGCCCTGCACCCTGCAAATTATTCTATTCTTCACCTGAGACTTCATGCAGTTCTCCTTTTTTTGTTGTTTTGGTCTAAGATTGGTTGCTGTTCTGTAGGAAGAAGGTGCTGGGCACTGAGCCCCTGGCTGGGATGGCAGGACTGAGAAGGGGAGAGAGAGGCAACATTTCCTCAACATGTGCTGTGAGCCCTTGGAGAGTATGTCAGCTGTGTGCTTTGCTAATGGACTATTTGGTGCCATAATAAAGGTTAACTTTGGCCTCTGAACCCAGGCGGATGACATGGAAGCTCCTTCTAGACAAGTCAGAGTGAAATACATTTTCTCTGGTGTTTCTGTCCTCAAATTAACAGTATCTGAAAGAAGTCATAACTCAGGCAGAACGGGGGAAAAGGAAAATATTCTCAGTTACCTTTGAAGATAAAATTCCATTTAGAAAATTTCTTAAGTAGATTTTTATCATACAGGTCTCAGTCTTTGTTTTTCCCTTTGTGTTGGGGAATGTTGGAAATTGAATTGATAATAAAATAATAGTGATAATAAAGACTAGCATTTATTGAGCACTTACTATATGCAAAGCACTGCTTTCCATACTTTATATAACTTTATACTCAGTACAATCCCATAAAGGAGGTACCATATTACAGATGATAATTTAAATAATTTAGCTAAACAGAGCTAAAACACAAACCAAGGGCTAGCTGAAAATGAAGCCCTCTGTGGTCCACCAGATTATACTTAGATAACCTAAATATGCCTCCTTCACTGCCCAACACACAGTCAGTATACGATAATGCTCCTCTTTGCTTTTTTAAGCAGTTACTCCCCTTGGATTATTACCTCTTTAAATAAAGCACTATTTTCATTTGTATAAAGGTTGGGAGAATGTCACACCAGGGATGTGATACTAACTTTGATCTGGGGGTCTGAAATATTCATTCTTTCCTGGATATTTCTACTTGTAGGTCTTAGATCTTAGCATAAAAGCCTAGCATTCTTCCCTGGACTCAATAAGCCATGAGACATGGGGCAACAATTGGAGGTTACCTACATGGATTCCTTGGGGAGGTGAGATGTGCAGTGGTGAGAAGGAAGATACCTGACTCTTCTGGGCTTTCGCCCCTGCTATTCTGGCACATTCATACTTACATGATCGTGTGATATACTTTTAATTAAGGGAGAAACCCAATGCTTGACTTGTTTCCAGAAGATAATTTCCTGAGCTATTAGAGAACTACAACAAATTGTCTCAGGAGCAGTTGGCACAGTGGCCACTAATTAGTTATTACCTTAATAAGAGGACATGCCCATCAACTAGAGCTGCTGTTGTATGAATAACTATCTCAACATTTCCATTACTGTGTTCTGTTATCTTCTTGACCAAACTAGGATAGCAAGATGAGTGAGGAAATTGAGGCCCATAGATGTCCAAGTTCACACCTTTAATCTGTAAGTGAACTAGAACCTAGGTTCCTTATCTCTCAGAAATAATCTTTGACTAAAGGTGTCTCCACAAATAGTGAAAGGTGCATTCCTGGAGAAAGAAGGATGATCCTAATTAGTCAAAGGTGTTTAGGAAATGCAGCATTCTCTACCATTTCAGAAATAAAATGTACATTTTGCATATGAAATTCTCTCCTAAATCCTGCTGTAAATTTTTGTTTGTTTGTTTTTTGCGGTACGCGGGCCTCTCATTGTTGTGGTCTCTCCCGTTGCGGAGCACAGGCTCCGGACGCGCAGGCTCAGCGGCCATGGCTCACTGGCCCAGCCGCTCCGCGGCACGTGGGATCTTCCCGGACTGGGCACGAACCTGTGTCCCCTGCATCGGCAGGCGGACTTTCAACCACTGCGCCACCAGGGAAGCCCTGTAAATTTTTAAGAGTTGGTTTTACCCACAAATTCTGTACATTTTAATCACAGGTTTTTCTTTTTTTTTTTAAACACCTATTAATTTCCAGAGGCACTAGTATTTCTCAAAACCCATTTTAAGTAATACATCTCAAAGCAATTCAGAGGGAGTTCTGGGAATGTTTCTTATTAATAATAACGGTATAAATAATAATGATAGTAATTGCCTTTTATTGGCATTTCATGTTCATACTATCTCACCTCGGGATACTACCATATCTTCACAACAGGTCTCTCCTATCCCCAATTCTTTCTGTCTGATTGATTCTCTGAGCTCCTACTATATTTGCCTTCCCTAAGTACCCTTTCACTGAGCCCTCCTCCCACTCTATCATCACCACGACACACACTATTCTCAGTATAAAATCCAACTTCTCAGCATGGCATTTCAGTCTTTCTCCCCAGGTCCTTTCTCCACTGCTCTCCAAGGTAAGCCCTTCGGTTTAAACAACTGGCTTATTTTCTGATCCTCAAACAGGGCACACACTTCCTCACTTCTCCCTCCTTTTTCTCCCCTCTTTCCATTTCTGCAGTTGTGTTTTCAATAGATCACAGGTTCCTTTGAGAGCAGAGGCTGTGATCTGCTCATCATCATTTCCTTCACAGAGCCTGGCCCCAGTTCTTACACCAGGGATCTTGTAGCTTCAGCTGTCCACCTGCACTGCCTTCACTCCTGTCTTATGTCTCTCAAACATGAATGTCCACAACTAGGGTCACATCTGACCTGTGGTTTTATTTTTAAACTTTAACTATGGTGACAAAGTATTATTATTATAAAAGTTAGAAATATGTGAAATAATTGCATTTGAGGAAAAAAACCAATGTCTACTTTAATTCTGTCTTTAAAAAAAAAAAAATTGAAAGTCTAGACCTTCAAGCTCAAGCTTGTATGTTGGTTGAAAGAGTAGCTTTAAGTGCCCATGAGCTTGTGTCAAGTACGTACTCTGCCTTCCAGGTAGTTACATCTCTACCTTGTTACAGACATAACTGTTTGCAGAGGGATCCATGGATATGAGGGCAGAGAGGATGAGATGGGACAGACAATCTACAGTCAGAAGATCTGGCTTTGGGTTCCAGTTTTATGGCTGACTCCTGAGTGACCTTGGGAAAAGCCACTTACTCTCCCTGGGCAGCATTTCCCTTGGCTGTAAAATAATAAATCTAATATTTAAACTCACAGGGTTATTGTGGGAATTAACTGTGGTAATTGCTAGAAAATGCCTTGTAAATTATAAAGGGCTCTTCAAATGTTAGTTATTATTAAAGTAACATTAGGCAATATTAGAGGTATTTCCAACTACCCTCGAATAATTTCTATCATGAAACGTGTGGTTCTCTTACGTCTGTATGAATGTTCCGGTTCTAACTCTGTTCATATTTAGATGCAGCAGAGTCAACTTCTTAACCAAAAATTCTTTTCTTTATTGTTTGAAGACTGCTGTTCAAACTTTTGTTAGTGACCCAATGAAGTATTATGGCTAACCTTGCCATTTTAGATGCTGATTCCAACCTTGAACTTTCAACTACACACACACACACACACACACACACACACACACACACACACCCCATCAGGTTTATTTTCCTTTCTCCTTCCTTCCTTCTATCCCTCCTACGTTTCTCTTCCATCCTTCTTCCTTTCCTCCAGTGAGTCTAGAAATATTCACATCAGAAAATGCCACGTGAATCTTTGACCAGAGTGACTATATTTTATTTCTCCCCTGCCTGAGTCTGCTTGAAATGCTTGTGAAGCCTCAACATTTTCCCCAGAGCATTCAGATAGTCTCTAGTAGGCAGAATGGACCTAACTGTGTGTTATTTACCAGTTAGGTCCCAGAGCAGACTATAAAGTGAATGCATAATCTACTATGCAGGATACTCGATTACTGAAGGACATTCCCCAGGCATTCCATGGCCTATAGAGGCAATACATTTTCTATGATATGAAGGGAATTATTGACTCACTGGACCAGAACTCTCTCCGAGTCCATGTAAAGACCCTTATTTCCACAATGGATTGAAAAGCCAACAGACTCTGGTTTCCTGCCTATTCACAGTTTGTAGATTATTGATCTGATAATTAATCAACTCAGCATCCTCTGGGCGTCCTTAGCTCAACGTACGTGCAAAACCCCTGCATGAAGCCTGGGTCGCAGAACACCCTAAATCAGCACCTTCACAGCAGCTGCTCATGGCACTCAGCTACTCAAACTATTTTCGTCTTTAAAGTGTAGTATTTCAGCCTTCCTTAAAACATACGAGGTCAGGGAAAGTAATACCCCCTAGGAAATAAGTGAATTGCCATGGACATATAATTATAAATAAGAAAGGCCTATAAAATATAATCATAGAATTTTCAAGCTGAAATAAAATGTAATAAAATTGTTTACAATTTATTGCACATTAAGGCTAGCCTTGGAGGATTACAGACAAGAGTTCTTTTTAAAATTAAGTATGTGTGTATGTGTGCCTGTACTGATTTCTTTCCTGAAGGATCATTGTTGAAACTTGTTTAATTGAAGGCTCTTATGTCACAGCCTCTCAGGAAAATGTGTTCTCCAGTGACTAATATAAGCCACAAAGAGCTACATGGAATATTTTGTGGGGAGGGTCAGAACTTGATCTCATCCCCATCTGGCCTGTTAGGAATTATCTTGTATATTTCAATATAAAGATCAATTCTTCTTCAAATGACCACTATCTCCCATATGCAGATGAAACAACACACTTTGCTCTTATATTTCCATGGTCTTTCTGTCCCTACCAGCCTCTCCAAATTATCTTTCCATCTCATACTCTAATGACAGTCCCTCTGCTCCAAGCAGAACTCTGAATTAGAACCCGTGCTCTGAACCATGCTTCTTCCTCCCACCCTCTTCTCCCCTGGGAAGTCCCCTCTCTCTCCCCATGTTCCTGCCTTCTTGCACTGGAGTGGAGGAGTACTATAGCAGATTCCTTTGCTGAGATCTCAAGGATTCACTTATATGAAGTGCTTGCTTTAATATTTGTTGAATAAAATAATGAATGGGCCCAGCCGGGAAGCCACGCTATAAGCCCTTGCCCTCTGATATGTTCCATGTTCCATTGTATCTTCAAGTTTTTAATATGTGAAGAATTAAAAAGATCTATAAACTCACAGAGTTGGTTCTCTAGTGCTAGGATTTTAGCTTCAGTGAAAGCAGTGAGATCTTAGTCCTTTGTCTTTGAATGGCACCAACTCGATCTATTTTTCCATCAAGGGCTCATAAGAACGACGAAGGTAGTGATGACCTTGTCTCTACTTCTGTGTTTAACCCCCAAGGCCCTCATTATATTGCTCTGTTCAACAAATGCCGATGCCCAGCTCTTTCTGCTCCTTCCATCTCCAGATAATTTAGAGTTGACTATAATAAAATGTTTTGCAACTTACTGCATGAAGTTGTTAAAAATCCTCTGTCAGGTAATTGATAAAAGAATTGATAAAAGAACATTCCAGCCTGTCCAGCCAGAACATTCCAACTGGCTCCAAGTTTATGCAACTTATACTTGTGTACATCATAACTAAACCACATGTAGCCTGTTGATGTGAGGATATCACCCATTAGCAGATGAATGGTAATGCTATTCTCTGGTCCTCCAAGCTGCCTGACAGATGGTGCCACCAGGGTACGTTCCAGGCCCCCCTGCCGCTAAGATGCTGGAGTGCTGGCATACTCAGGGACAGGATCTTGAGATGGAGTTGTCTCCATGCCCAGCACCAAATAGCAACCCCCAGTTCTTGCCTAGTTTTATATCATGATCAGGGCCATAATTGTACCTCAATACCTATATCTCATATCTCGGTGGTCTGAGCAAAGCTCGGGGAGCTGCTACCCAAGACACGTATCTCCTTCTCTCAGCAAACCATCGCTTACTTCTCACTTCTCCTCACCTTATAACGTTTTCTCCTCATGAAAAATTAGTATATGTGGAATGTAAAGCAGAGGAAGTTTCTGGGAAGTAATTAGGTAGATGCCTTACTGGTAAAGGTTTTTTTTGCAGTACACGGGCCTCTCACTGTTGTGGCCTCTCCTGTTGCGGAGCACAGGCTCCAGACGCGCAGGCTCAGCTGCCATGGCTCACGGGCCCAGCTGCTCCGCGGCATGTGGGATCCTCCTGGACCGGGTCACAAACCCGCGTCCCCTGCATCGGCAGGCGGACTCTCAACCACTGCGCCACCAGGGAAGCCCTGGTAAAGGTTTTTTAAAACCTCATGTAGAGGTTTAAAAATTGGAAGTAGCTTTTAATTGATGCAAATGTATTGAATTTGGCTTACTGATATAAAATCATGGCTTATATGTCCAGTAAAATTTCCCTTGACATCAGCCAGTTAATCTGAATATAAGGCAATGATTTGTTGATTACCTTTCTTGTATTGGGAAGACCAATTCGCATTTGAATTTTTAGGCATAATAAAGTTATAATACTTGCCTTACTCTAGAGAGACAAAATAAGAATGCACATTTACCACCATTGCTTTCAAATCCACCCTTATACAAAACCTAAACCCACCACTGTACAATACCCTCAAGGGTCTTCAAACCCCAACCCTCCATCATACCTGTCAAAAAGTTCCACAGTCAACAGGGAGCAGCACATGTCAGCCCTGCAATCACACCCCGTGAAGGTAGAGCAAACCATCAGATAGACCAAAAGCTTTCCATTCTACAGCCATTCAGAGAGCTTGAATAATTAGAATAGATTTTGGAACTTCCTCCCATGTGCACAAATAAAGCTGTAAATATGCCCTCTTGTTCTACTGATGGGAGCCTCTGGAGGCTGATACTCATTTGTCCCAAATAAACTCGTTTGAACTCTTGGGGGATTCCCTTTAGCTTTCTCATTACCACTCTGGAATAATATGCAAATAATTAGGTGACAGCATTCCCTTTGAACATTATTAAATACACAATTATCATATATAGTATATTCCATGTACATACAAGTCCCTTCAGAATAGTGCATATTCTCAACCCAAACGAAAAAAAAAAAAAAAAGAGAACATTAATAACATTCACTCTTCAAGAGCCATAAAACCAACTCTCAGATTGTGGCACTAAACACTCACAGCTCTGGCATCTACACAGGCTGGCTGGAGAATTCATGCACTATGGTGTTTGACACACTCATTCTCCCAGGTGAAATACAGTGGGAAAAACTGCATAATTTATTAGACTTATACAGCAAGGCTCAATAACTAGATCATCTCCTTGTACAAGGCTACATTTTATGATGATCTTTTTAATGCTGTAATCTACATTGAGGTTGGAATTGAGGCATGGAGGGAGGTTGAAAGTAAACTAATTGGGAGATGCCGTACATGAAATAACAGCTATATGATTCCATACCATCAAAAGTAGGATCCTATCCTCAAAAGGCTTTCAAATCATCTATATTATTAGCTAACAAGTACCTAAAATATTTTAGTAGCAGGAAAGTGATTATACATATGTAAATATATATATATATATATATATATATATATATATATATATACATGTGTATACAATGTTGCATTTTTATTTTCATAGGTGGGGAGAAAAAGAGAAAGAAGCCTTGAAGCCAGTAATTTCCTCCATGAACAGGTAGAAAAGAGTTTCCAAATCTTGGCAAGAGAAGACAAAGTCAGAAAAAGAGATATGCCTTACCTCACAGTGCCTCCTGAGGCTTGAAATGATAGCTTTGAGAAAAGTAGCCAATGTCACCAAAGAGACAACTTGAAATAAGAATTTGGAATCCTTCTCAGGTGATCAAGGCAAAGAAGGCTACCAACATAGAGGACACAGGGTGTCCAGGTGTTTGCTAACCTGTCTCACTTGGTCCTTCCTCAGTCTTTATCAGCAACTGAGCACTAAAGTGGGTCCGTCATTCTAGGAGATTTGCTTTTGAAGTGCCTCCCCTCGGACTGTGCTCACTGGCATCCTGTTCTCCTTCAATGGTCAAGTGATGCATGAGGATAGGGTTGTTTTCCCATTGGATAACTTTCTTCTTCTTAAGTAGCAAGACAGCCCATCTCAGGGGCCCCAGAGAAAACCATTGGAAGATCATTCTTCCTGTGGCCAATCTGGTTCTGCTTGGCCTCCCCTCTGCCACATTGTTTCCTTCTTTTTTTTTCTTTACACATTACTGAGAAGTTAAATTTTTACAAATCTTGTATTCATAAGACATTTTTGTCTTTGAGCTGATGGAAGATAAGGAGGGCTCATACACCTGGCCTTCCCAGGATGGAAAACTCCATTTGAGAAACTAATTTGCCATCTTGAAGGTTCGTACATGAGCATACCTTGCCATGAAATTCAGGTGGGAGTAGCAGGTTCAAAGAAAAGGTCATGAGAAACCCTTCCCATAGGATCTGGTCCCTTTCACTTTGAGAGAGGACCAGACCAAAGTCAAGTTCCATCACTGTGGTTATTTCTGAGCTGAAGCAACTTACAACTCAAGTGCCTAGAACTCCAGTTTTCATCATCCTCATTTCATTCTCCTCCTCTTCATTATCATTATTACAAAAAGAAACAAACTAATTTTTTATTTCCAATATTGAGTAGAATAATTTGCCTTAAGCATTGGGTAAAAACTAAGGCTCACTCATATTCACTGTTTCCTTTGAACATTACATAACTGGTCCCTAGATTTTCCTGAAATCTTAGATTTTATTCTGAAAACCTTACATTAGCTATGAATTTATCCTAAGGATCAACTCCCTTTAAGCCTCAATATGTATCCCTTGCTTTTAGAAATGGAACTGTTTTTCCAAAGGCGCAGCATGCTCTCCTTTGGGCTTTTGCTATATCTATAGTGACCACTCTGTTAGGGTACCTTAAAAATAAAACTGGACTTTGGAGTCTGGGCACATATAAAAGGATACATTGCAATAATAAACATTTTAGTTTCTTTGTTTAAACCAGCAATAACAGCTTTTAATAACGGCTGAGGTCTTGCCCTTCGTTCTGATTAAAGAAAAGAGATTCTAGTTCTTAAAATTTAGTGTATTTCCAGGTTAATTTACTCTTGCATTTAAGAAATCTTCATTTGTTAGTTCAATATTAGACCCATGTTTAGAAGACATGTGTGGTCTCTATTGGCAATTATAGGTGAAATTCTTTGCTATCTTTGTGGACTTTCCTAATTTTCTCCAGGAGTTATACATCCCCATTTTGAAAGTCATCCCTTTCAAAGAAATCTAATGGCTTTGTGAGATCACTCACTTTAATCTCAGCATTCCTGTGACACTGACAGGAGGAAAAGTACCAAATATTTAATAAGTGGGGTGAATAAAGAAAATAATGTCTAGTCATGTTGGATTCAATGCTACTTTTTCTTTTAGTCAATAATCTCCTTACTAAAAGGAGCCAGGGCTCCTTGGAGAAACAGCTGATTCTAGGACTGGGGCAGGAAATACACAAGATAAGCTTAGAGAATTTTGCAGCACCAAAAATATAGAAAAGTGTTTAAATACATAACATATACACATAGACAATGTACACATAGATGGTGGGCATGTCAAAGGTACCCAAGAGAAAAGAGTTCCCAATGGCCAAAACTGGAATAATTTGGACAACAAAATGAATAAAGTAGTAAAATATAATAAATATCCATAAGTCTGCAGGGGAGGAAAAGCTTCCTTCTGTTTTCTTAGGTTCTGCAGCTAGTGCTAAGAATTAAACTAGCAGAAGATATATTAACAGAAGAAACACATATAAATTCTATTAAATATCTTTATGTGTACATGGGAGTCTTCAGAAGGAAAATGAAGACCTGAAAAAGCTGTTAGGCACAAAAACTTATATATTGTTTTGAACAAAGAATGATAAATTGTGGGGAATGTGAAAAGACAAAGCGTTGGAATAGGGGCAGCAAATCATGGCATGGTGACTAGGAAATAGATGGAGAAAACTAATGGAAGATATGGGTCATTTTGGAAGGTTTGTTTGTATAGGTCCATTTCAGAGTTGATTCCCAGTTTCTGGTGATAACAATGTGCTTCTCATCCTGGTACAGAGAAGGTACCTTTCTCATGGGACATTTTAAGACCTGGTTTTAAGTATAAAGGGGGAGGTCAGAGAGCCCTTCTTGCATCTGCTGTTTCTCAAGTGCCATTAGCTCAAAATAATCAATATGCCAAAGTGGCATATTATGACGTGGCATGTTATGAACCCTTTCATACTAAGTAAGTTAATAAATGACTACGTAAATGAACAGAATAGACAAATCTCCTATGCAGAACAATTCCATACAACTTATGTCGATAGTCCGCCCCTTAGAAGGTAGAACGTGACTCTACACTCTTTAAGTGTTTGCTGCTCATAGTGTATGCCCTCTTGGGGCATGAATAAGAGTTCATGAACAAGGTATGAACAAGAGACAAAGAGTAATTTTCCAGTTGACAAATCTTACAAATATTACCTCAGACATCAAAAATGATGTCATCTTGATTGCATGTATCCTTGATATGAAGTGATGATAATGACATGTTACCTCTGTGTTCTTCCTCCAAAAAGCCACAATCCCACTCTAATCATGAGAAAGGCATCAGACAAATTCCAACTGAGGGACATTCTACAAAGTACCCAACCAGTAGCCCTCAAAACTGTCAAGGTCATCTAAAATATAAAGTCTGACTTTCTGTCATAGGGAAGAGGAGCCTACAGAGACATGATAACTGATGTAATGTGGTGTTCTGGATTGTATCCTTGAGAAGAAAAAGGTAAAAACTAAGGAAATCTGAATAAAAGTAAAATGATGGATCAATGTTGGTTCATTAATTGTGACAAATGTACCATACTGATATTAGATGTTAATAATAAGGGGAAATAGGTGTACAGTATATGGGAACTCTATCTTTGCAATTTTTCTATAAATCTAAAACTCTTCTAAAAATAAAAAGTTTATTTCTTTAAAAAGAATCTACTTACTACTTCCCAGGCACTTAAGTGCATGGACACATTGCTATTTAAAAAATGTTTGTTGAGTATATGGAAACAAAATTTGTTCCTTAGTATCTGTAAGTTTACCATAGTGCATCACCTTCCATCCAAGAGTTCTTCTTTTATTTAATATCAAAAAATGACTTTGAGGGTGGAAAAGGAATATGAAAAAAGTAAATTCTATGGTGGAGAACTCAGAAGTAATTTCTTAGCAATGTAAGTGTATATTGACATCGCTCACAATTTCCATCAGAATAGAAATGTTAAAGACACTAAACTTTTTGTTCTCAGAATACTTTCATATTTATTTGCAATGTTGATTCCTGCAATAATGAATTGATAAGAGGCAAGGTAGGTATTACTCTCTGCATTTTGAACATCAAAAATCTTTAGGCAAAGAGACAATGTACAATGTGTTTAAGGTGGAGAAGAGCTTTATAATCTACATATTGGCAATAATTTTGGGCAAGCTGGCTCACTTTTCTGGGGTTAAGTTTCCATGTCTGAAAAATGAAGGAAATTTCCATGGTAGAGGAAAGTTCCTGTGTAATACACACTCCCTTCAACTCCAAACACACAGAATAAAATCAATTTATTTATTTAAAAAGAAACACAGAACTGTACTAAATATTAAGAAAAAAGAAATCCAAGGCCCAAAAAAGAAAGGAAATTACAGATATAAGCAGAGGCTGAAATCTCATGGTCACCAAGGGGATGAGACTAGCTGTGTGTGGATAATTCTCAAATCAGAATGTGCGGGCTCCAAACTGAGATCAGACTGTGATAAAAATTGGAATATCCCCTCTTGTCTTCCCAGGTGGCTTCTAGAAATATGATTATTTCCAAAAGCCTACTGCCAAAGTCAAGATTCTCACATGAGCCTGATTCCCAGGCTGTTACAGGTACTGGCATTGAGAGTAGACCTGAGCTGCTGACATCAGGCCTCCTGCGGATCCAGACCCCGAGAGGCATGGGCTGAGGCAATCATAAGATGGACCCCAAGAAAGGGGTGCAGGAGGGAACTCTTCAAGAGATGAATGAAACCAAAAAAATGGAAGAATTCTTATTCCAGGAAAAAAAAACATAATGAAAAAAATCTAAAAATATCTTTACAAATCAATATCCTTGAAATTCTCAAAGGAATAAGACAGGAGTATGGGAAAGTCAAGAGTGGGTTAAATATTAGGCTAACATAACCAAAGAAATTACAAAATGAAAGTTAGATTTGAGGAAATTTCCTAGTATGGAAACAAAGAGATAAGTGATAGTAAATAAAAGAGAAATTGACCTGGAGGCTGAGAAGTATCAATATATGTCTAACAAGAATTTCAGAAGAAAAATATAAAGAATGAGGGAAAAGGTCTAAAAGAGTTAAATAATGACTGAAAATTTCTAAAATTAGAAAGAGAAGTGTCTTCAAATTAGGGGGAGCCATGATGTACACAGCAGGAAAAATAAAAAGAATACATCCACACATAGACTGAAAAACCAACTAGAGGAGACAATTACCTAAAAAGAACAGCATCTGGTTGACAGCTCATTTTTTAATTAATAAAAGAACTCATTCAAAGTGCCATGGGAAAATAATTGTGAATACAGAATGTTATGCCTTCAAGAGTAAGTGTAAAACAAAGACATCTTTAGACATTTAAGGACTAAGTTTATTAGTATCAGATACTCACTGCAAGAATTATTAAAGCCTATAATTCGTCAAAAAGAATAGTAAATTCAGAACTAAGGATTGGGATTCAAGAAAGTTGGTGAACAAAGAAATTGAATATAGTGATGATAAAAATAAATAGATATTTACTATAAGGAATAAAGAAGATGTGTTTCTTTTGTGTTTAAAACATGTTGGAATTAAAATTCTAGATAGCAATAGCATGAAAACTGGGAGTGAGGAGATCTAAGGAGTATGAGGTACACTAAGATCCTTTACGTACACTTTGTTAGAAGATTAATAACAGAATATGTATATTGAAAATTTGAAGGCAACCACTAAAAGAATAGAAATAAAATGTGTAACTTATCAACTAGTGTATGAGGGGAAAGAGCAAAACAAAGAAAATTATATCAATCCAATAGAGACTGCTAATAAAGGGGAAAAAAGAAGTAAACCAAAAATATCATAATGAGAACATGCAAAATAAGGTGGCAGAAATAAATCCAAATGTATATGCAGAAGCAACTTTCAGAATAATACTTTGTATATAACATTGATGCCTATTATGTAAAATTTTTAAGTCTCATAAAATATGCACATGCACATACACATAATCAACTCTACAGAAGGTTTTTTGTTTGTTTTTTTTTTACAGAATGTTTTAAACAGACAGAGAATCAAACTCATGATAGTGGTTACATATTGGGTGAGGGGTCCAAGAAGACTCCCTTCTATAATATATTAATTATTTGTATATTGAAGAGATAATACAAATATAGGAAATTTTCAGGTTTAATTAGAAATGATGGAAACCCAAGTATTATTTGATTTTTCTTTATATGCCTTATGTTTTTCTACTTTCTTTTTTTACAAAAAGTGTTTAGGCTAGGTTATGCCTTCTATGTCTAATAATGTGTATATCTCTGTATTATCTCAAAGCACCCAGGTAGCTACATGTGGAATCAAGACTAGCACCAAGGTTTCTTAATTTCAAGTCCATGGTTCTTTCATTTACACTAATATTCTAAATGTTCTAGTTATAATCAATTTTAGCTGCTCTCTTGGGTTCTTAGAGATGACTTTTGAAAGTTTGCACAAGTTTTGGGTTTTCATTACTTTTTCTTCTACTTTCAATGCCTAGATTGGCACCAATTTACCCTGGAGAGGTTCTTGTGAGCCTTAATTGAGGACCACAAAAGATAGCAAGATATTTAAGTGAGTATCTCTGAATAATTTCCCCAAGCAGATCACTCTGTGGAATTTCATTTTCAACATGAATGGTCACACTTCAAGCAATGAATGAGATGCATTGTTCAGGGGAGATGACGCACTCAATTCTGTAGCGCTGCTCAACAGTCCCAGTGCAACTGAGCGGTGCGTCAGCATTTTCATTATAAACCCATCAGTGGGATATAAGTGCCCAGAGGCTGCCTCCAAAATCAATTTGCTGAGTCACTGCTGAGAAGGACCCACAAGACTGTCACAGACATAAACACCAACCTCTTCCAGGATGTCTTTCCTGACTATACTGGTCCTCACCCTGACCTCCTTATGACGCTGAATTTTTTCCTTGTTTATGAAGCCTCTTAGCTTGATTATTATTGGTTCATATCGATAGCATTTTACTTTTCTTACTGGGTCACAATTTTTCTCTACAACTGGATAAAATTTGAGGGTAGGTGGTAGGTCTTTTTTTTTTATCATGGTTACAGAACCAAGTTATTGCGCATGCCACAGGTTTTAGGGGTAGGATAGCTGAATGAGAAAGGTAATCAATAATCTAATACGTGATCACACATTTAAATACAATGAAAACTCTCTGTCATGGCATTGGACTCACTCCCAGATTAGAGAATTAGTTGGAGCACATAATAGGCCATTATTTTTTTTCTGGAGTGGGTACATGATGGAGGACAAAACCTGTGTGACGCATTCAAATTCATGAACTAATATCTTCTGACTGTGGAATGCCCTACATTTCCCTCTAGGTGTCTAAAGCCTATCCATCCTTCATGATTAGTCCGAGTCTACCAGAGAAGGCCCCTCCGTTTGCTCATCCCTTCTCTGTTGCCTCTGAACTCTTTTTGTACTTATGTTATATGCAGCTTAGCCCTTATTTATATGTTGTTTTGGTCTGTGATTTATTTAGGGGATATTAGGCTCTGTTTGCCAAGTAAATAGGAGAGCCTCCTGAGAGCAGCTTCTTGTTTCAGGGGCTGAAACACAGTTTAAGAACAGTGTTGACAACTTACAAGGCACTAGAGAATTAACTACATGTTTCTTGATTGCTGTGTGGCAAGTCATATGGCTCAGACTGCTCCTCTGTGGGGAGAAGATACCAGCTCCACTCCTCTGGATCAAGCGGAGTGAGTTGGGGCCCAGAGCACCCTCAGACTGTCTATAGCCATACTTCTCCACTGTTCTGCAAAGGTAGCAGTCTGCTTTAAGAGATATTGCTCAAAATTACCTTAAGGTTGACAAACTCAAAGCAGATTTTGACTTAGAGGGAGAACCTAAAGGACTGTCAGCAACAACTGTAAACCTTCCCTTACTGAGTAGTGTCTCCTGCACTTCAGAGAATCACAGCTTTGTAGAGTGAAAGTCCTTTAGCTCAGGAGCTTCAAAGTTCTTTAACTGCTACAAAATCTACAAGAAAACCTCCATTTTACATTGCAGCATAGCGCATACATGTGATTGAATGAGAGAGGAAGAGAATGAGAATGAAACAAAAGTTTCTGGAAACTCTAACTGTTGTATGTGGTTCAATTGATATTACATATCCTGTCTTCTCATATTCTATCCCATCCTATGCTATTTTATTCCATTCTAATTCATTTTTAATGTTGAAATGATGACTATATTGAATTTATGACTCTAATATATAAATTACTTTTCCACATTCCAAATAGGAATTTCTCATTCCCATATAATTCAGTACCTGCTTCAGCCTTTTTAGTGACCCTCTGATCAGTAAAAAGTTCTTTGGAATATTTGATAAGATCCTCTATCTCCGTAACTTCTGTGCCCAGATGTGTTTTAGAGCTTTTCCTGTTGTCCTGGATTGTGGCAAAGGCCAAAGTCCCTGCTCACTGTGAACAGTTGCAGCTTCCCTTCAGGGCTTTCTGAGAGGCCACAGATGGCTCCCCCCCTCAATAAACCCCACCTCCTCTTCCCATCCCCAGTCTCAATAGGAAGAGGAATGAAATTTCAAAATAAAACTCTAAAAGAACGACTTAAAAGAGCATGAAGAACATAAAATATTGAGGGGAAATTTGACAAAATATGTGTTAAATTTATACATTGAAACTGTAAAATATTACTGAGAGAAATTTTAAAAGGTTTAAATAAATGTGTTCTTGGGGTAGATGTCAATTTCCTCAAATTCATCTCTAGATTCAATGCAATTGCAATCAAAATCTCGCTAGCGGGCTTCCCTGGTGGCGCAGTGGTTGGGAGTCTGCCTGCCCAGGCAGGGGACACGGGTTTGTGCCCCGGTCTGGGAGGATCCCACATGCCGCGGAACGGCTGGGCCCATGAGCCATGGCCGCTGGGCCTGCGTGTCCAGAGCCTGTGCTCCACAACGAGAGAGGCCACAACAGTGAGAGGCCCGCATACAGCAAAAAAAAAAAAAAAAAAATCTCACTAGCACTTTTGTAGAAGGTGACAAACTGATTCTAAAGTTCCTCTGGAAATACAGAGAACCTACAAGAACCAAGGCAACTTTGAAAAAGAACAAAGCTGGATGGCTAACACTACCTGATTTTAAGACTTACTATAAAGCTATAGTAATTAAAACAGTGTACTATTGGCATAAAGATAGACACATATAGCATTGACTAGAAAGGAGAGTCCAGACATAAATTGCCACATATACGGACAGCTTATTTTCTTCAAAGGTGCAAAATTCAGTGTAGAAAGACAATTTTTCCTACAAAAGGTGCTGGATATGCATATACGTAAAAGTGAACTTGAGTACATACTCATATCATATGCAAATATTAACTCAAAATGAATCATAGACTAAATGTAAATCCTAAAAGAATAAAACTTCTAGAAGAAAACTGGAGAAAAACTTTGTGCTCCTGAGTTAGGTGACAATTTCTTAGATATGACATTGAAAACATGATCCATAAAAAGAAGAAACTGGGCTTCCCTGGTGGTGCAGTGGTTGAGAGTCCGCCTAGCTGATGAAGGGGACATGGGTTCGTGTCCCGGTCCAGGAAGACCCTACATGCCCCGGAGCGGCTGGGCCCGTGAGCCATGGCCGCTGAGCCTTCGCGTCCGGAGCCTGTGCTCCACAACGGGAGAGGCCACAACAGTGAGAGGTCCGTGTACCGAAAATAAAAACAAAAAAAGAAGAAACTAATAAATTGGACTTTCTCAAAATTGAAAGTGTTTGCAAAAGACACTGTTAAGAAAATGTTAAGAGAATTTTTTTACTGAAAAAATATCGACAAAACACTACCATTTAAGTTGCACTTCTATTTTACTTGCTTTTTGAAAGGCCCACAATTGGGTCACCACCCATTTGAAAACACAAGTCCCAGACAGGATCTAAATATGGACAAATTATACATCATAAAGGACTTTTATTCAGAATATATAAAGAACTCTCAAAATGTAAAAATAAGACAACAAGCAACCCAATACAAATATGAGCAAAACATTTCAACAGATATTTGACCAAAGAAGATTAAAAATTTTTAAATAAGCACATGAAAAGAGGTTCATTGGGGAAAAGAAAATAAAAACTGCATTCAGATACCACTATAAGCCTTTTAGAAAGGCTAAAATTTAAAAGACTGACCATATCCAGTGTTGACAGATGTGGGGGAGTTAGAAGTTGTGTACATTCCTGTGAGGATGGAAGACGATACAAGCAATTTTGAAGAGTTTAGTGTTGCTTAGAAAGTTAAACAACACCTGCTATATGACCCAGCCATCCCAATCCTAATTATTAACCCAAAGGAAATAAAAACATATGTTTACAGCAAAGATTTGTACATGGATGCTCATAGCAGCTTTATTTACGATAGCCAAGAACGGGAAACAAGCCATGTATCTATCAACAAAAAAATGGATAAACAGATTGTGGTATATCCATACAGTGCCATAAAAAGGAATGGAGTTTTGATACACACAATAGCATAGATGAATCTCAACATAATTATGTTGAGTATGTTAAAGGAGCTAGAAAAAAAGAGTTACATACACTGTAATTCTATTTACAAAAAATAACAGGATATATAAATAAATGCATAGTGACAGAAAGTAGATCATTGATTGCCTGAGGACAGGGTGAGAAAAGAAATGACCACAGGAGAGACAGATTGCAAGAGAGTACCAGAAAACTTTTGGAGGTGATGGATATCTTCACTATCTTGATCTTGGTGACCATTTAATGAATATATACATATGTCAAAATGTATCAAATTATATTGTTTAGCTATGGGCAGTTCAATAAAACTAAAAAAAAAGTTTCGAATGTATGTCTGATACCACATCTTCAAGTACATTAAAAAAGAGAAAGAGAAAAAAATTTTCAAAGATAAAAAACTATACTAGTGTAAATTTCACTAACTGAAAGTGAAAAAAATAATTCTAGAATTAGGACAAAATGTCCACTGCTACCCTGCAGGAAGAAGGGGTTCAATGACAAACAGTTGAAAGCTGAGACTGGAAAAATACAAAGTCATAGCATATGGATGTCCTCAGTGAATTGGGACTCCTCAATAGGCAGGCTTTATTCGTACACACAGATCATAATTCCTCTTTTGGTGCTCTTCCTTCTTTTTCATGACAGTTCATCAAACGCACCGAGGCAGTTGCCCTAACTCCTCTTAGGTCTCCTTTTACCCAGAATTTCCCACAGTTTCCCCAGAGGCAAGATATGGTTTCCAGATCTGTTCATGTGTTTTTCACCTTGTTTCTCCCAACCACTACCTAAATTACCCAGGGGAATGGGTAGATTCCATGTGTATGCTTGAAGCTCCCAGGTCTCATGCCACTAATATGAACAGGCTCCTAGAGTTGCAGTGTTGACAAGGAAGGTTGGCTGTGTTTGGGCGAAGCCCTGGAGTTTCACTCTAAAGGACCTGAATCATGGAGACAAAGGAGGTCCCTGACCTAGGTCCCTAAGAAATAGCCAGGCCTGGGCATGAGGACAAGAATATGTCATTTAATTCAGTACTTAAGGTGTGTACAATTTCTTTGGGGATACAACTTAGAAATTGCCCTACTATTCAAGGTATTCTAAAACAAATGTGAAAATGAGTGTGTACATTTGTATAATTTCCTCCTTAGGCATTCTGATTCTTCCAGGGCTCCTGGAAAGCCTGACAGGTCAAGAGATAGCTTATATTGGATCATGTCTTTCTGATTCAGCTCAATCTGAGATTCTTTAACTCATATGCTTCCATTTTATTTATCCTCTCACACAACACATCTTTACCTCATGCAAAGTAGGAGTGAGATCATGGGTCAGGCACCAGAGGTGGGGTGACAGAGGGCAACAGTGCTGAGCATGACTCCAAACAGGTCACAGCCTCTGCCTGCAAGGAGCTTGGTCTACTGGGGGAAAGGATTGGGATCAGACAAGAATCTGGTCAGAATGTCACTTAGAGAGACATAAGCCAAGGGGAGGGGGGCTCAGAGGAGATGAAGCTTGCTTCCAGTTGGGGGAACAGGGGCTGCCCTCCTGTCTCCCCATTGAGCTGTAAGTCCCTCAGCACAGGGAGGATGTTCTCTTTCTTTGTACCATGTCAATGAAAGCCAAAATGCCCTACCTGGAGCAAGGGAAGCAGGACACCTTTCCCTTCTAAGGCCACATGGAATAGCAAAAAATGCACTTGGTTGTAATCCTGGCCCTGCAGTTCTGAGCTATGAGGACTTGGGCAAATTATTTACCACTTCTGAGTGTCAGTTTTCTCATCTGTAAAACTTGAATAATAACAATACCTTCATTTTTGGTGAATAAATTGGATGATACCCTAAGGGTTGTGTGATAGTGCCTCTCAGTAGATGCTTTATACAAGCGGGGCTGGCAGGAGAGACTTCCTTTGTGCCACAGAATTGGTAGGAAGATGTCTGGTTCTCACTGAGATGCAGGCAATGGGAAGACACTGGCTTTGAAGGAACAGAGGTGTGAAATCTGGTGAACTTTGTGACACTGACAGCCCATCTTCATCACAGATCAGGCGTTAAACCAGTTGACCAACTTGGTCATTGATTCCGTGGCAGAAATTCCAAAGGGAGTAACCTGAAATGCTGATTCCTAAACCCAGCTGTTTACACTAATAATCTGTGGCATCTGGTAAAAATGCAGACTATTAGGCCAACCCAGAAGTTCTGTTCCATTCAGCCTGGGAAGAGGGGAAGGGAAAAAATATTTTTAAATACCTTCTTCAGAATTTTAAAGCACCATTTGGAAACTGGTACCCCTTGAGGTCTATTTCAATGCAAAGTGCCAATGCTCGTTTATTTGTCCATCTTGCAAAAAAGGATTTGCAAACTTCTCTAGTTTGATTTCCTGCTTCCCCAGGCAAGATCTAAAGAAAGAGTTTGTACAGAAAATTGTTGTATAAACAAGGAAAATGTTTAGCCTGCTGAAGAAAGGTCAACAAATGGCTGCCAGGCAACCTAAAAGCCACTTTGCATGCAAATAATGCTGTTAAACAGGGAATGTGCTAATTACAAGTGATTCTTTTCACACCTGAAAAGTTTTTCCTGATTTTCAAATTCATATTAGAAATCTGTGCTCTGCTTAGGACCCAGGCATCAGCTGTATCTTGGGGAAACCAGGGCCCTTACCTCAACCTTTATGCTTTTGGGTTTCTTCTGGAGCCAGGCAGTGACACTACCCAGAGAAATCCTGAGAGATGGGGGGGACTCATCTAAATATGAACTAAGGGGTGGCACTGCCTGCCTACTTACACACACACCCTTGGCTCTCTCTTCATTTGTTAGATTTGTGCTTTTGCCTCCATTCTCATCACTCTAAGCCAAGGCCTTTAGGTCTTCACACCTAGATTAATAGTTTCATTAATGACAATTGTTACCTCTTTTATTCTGTTGTCGTTTTCTTTATTTATGTATTAAATTTTATTTTATTATGGCAAGAGCACAACATGAGAGCTACCCTCTGAACAAATTTTTAAGTGTAAAGCACGTGACTGTTGACTATAGGGACAATGTTGTACAGAGATGTCTAGAGCTTATTCATCTTGCTTCACTGAGACTTTGTGCCTATTGATTAGTAACTCCCCATATCCCCCTCCCTCCAGCCTCTGGGAACCACTGTTCCACTCTTTGATTCTATGAATTTCACTTTTTTAAATACCACATATAAGTGGAGTCATGCTGTATCTCTTTCTGTGGCTGGCTTATTTCACTTAGAGTAAAATGAAAGGACAATTGTTATCTCTTAATGAGAATTTACTAAGGACCAGGCACTGCTTTAAGCATTTCACATGCTTTTTCTCAACATATACATGAAATATACATGCCTTGCAGACGTAGGAAGTCAGGTTCAGAGAGGTTAAATAACATGGCCAATGTCTCACAGCTAGTAAGACAACTGAAGTGTAAGTATAAGACCTGGGTATTAATCATACTGCTCTACTGCCTCATACCTGCAATAACTTCATTTTATGTATTGATGACAGTTTCTCCATAGGCTAAATTCTCTTGCATTTGGCTTGCAGATTTATTTTCTATCAACAAGAAAGACAACACTTACTGGCACATAAGTAGTGTACCAGGGACACTTCCAAGTGCTTTTGTGCATTATTTCATTCAACTCTCACAAGAACACTATGAGGCAGGTTATATTATTATTGTCATTCAATCTAAAAAGAAACTGAGCCTGAGAGTTTTGCTCAGAGTTACAGAATTCATAATTGTTGAGTCTAGCTTTGAACTCAAGTCATTCTACTACAAAGCATGAGCTCATAACCGTCAAGCATACTTCTTGCTTTCTATAATATTTGTCCGTATCTTTTATCACATAACACATCTAGTTTAATCTACTTACTAGTTTCTTATGTAAATCAGCTTTTTCTGCCTCAGAAATATGGGTTGGCTTTTGTCCTGGAAATTGAGTCATGAACTCTAACCCTAAGAGAAAGCATGTAGCTGCCTTGTTCGGAACAGAGCTCAAAATATAGAATCATCCAACAGGAGGCCTCAAGGAAAAAGTGTCCCCACTTTTAGCTGTTCCTTGACATATTGTCAAAGAGCTCATTCCTCATTTCCCTTTCCTTTGCCATCTGACACAATGTAGTGTCCTGAACTCTTAATTATCCAAATAACTTTGATCCCTGGCTCTTATTTCATCTCTTCATTTTGGGGAACTCCCCAAGTCTGGTTGCCCACACACTCCACAGTAGGCAGGATTGACAGGGAAAGGAAGGGATGTTTCGAGTCCTGGTGACAAGGCATATCCTTATTGTGGGGCCAAGAACTCAGGGAGGCTCTAGAACAAAGACCATCAGTCATATTCTAGGCAATTCTTAGCAGCAGGAAAATTTGGGAGAAGGCGAAAGTAAAGATGTTTTAGTAGGCAGGGATTTGTATCTGGAAGGCCCTATGATAGGCATACTAGTCCAGGGTCTGTGACAGCAAGTAGCTGGAATACAGGGACAAGAGCAGGAAGTTCTAGGAACATAGTAGATTATAGTCCTAGAGGATCCCAGCTTGCAGATAGGTTACCAAATCAGAGAATTAGACATAAGTGGAAAAGATGATAACACAGTTACAAGACAGGACATATGTTGGATCAGGATCAGTGACCAGTATGAATTAGTAATAGTCATAATTGAGCAGGTGCCCAAAGATTCTGTAAATTCTCACCTGTGGGCATTGGAAGAATGGGAAATAGGGGATTAAGGCAAGATATAACACTACTTTTGGTTGCCTACTAAATTTTACCTTTCTTATACCTCCTTCAAGCTATATCCTTGGTCTACCAACACTGACTCCATCTTCCATCATCTCCAACTCAACCATTATGTCTGTTCTATAAGAACCTCTAGATTGTAGCCACACCCAAATATTTAATTTGTAATACCATCTAACTTATACCTTTCCAACAGGGAAGATTAATGTCTCCAGGATATGTATGCATCTTATAAACTTTGACATAAGTCTCACCTGTCCACGGAGACTACTCTGAAGATTCACTTGGCATAAGAAGCGAGCCTGGAGGGCAGTGACTGCCTATGGCACAGGCGTGTCCTTGATGAGTTGGGAGATACCCCCTATCAGCAGTGATAGCACACTTCCTATAGTAGCCACAGATGCCCTCAAGTCTCAATGCAATATAGAAAAAAATGAAGCCTACTCTGCCTCATAGGCCATTTAGGAAATTTTACTGACTTTATAATACCTGCTGGCATGAAATGATTCCAATTTGACTCAAAAGGACATATTTTCACAAAAATAAACATTAACAACAACTTTAAGGATAAAACCCTCTTATCACCAAAAAACCTAATTTTTTACAAAAAGCAGAGATTGGGGGAGGAAGGTAGTTATCAGAAAATATGGAAGGAGGGATTTGGAAATGCTATTTTTGTCCTGAGTCATTGATGTTTTTCTGTAGGAGCATTATCAGGTGACCTCATTTTCTTTGGTGCTCTTCGCAAACACCCATTAATGTCAGAAAAGTCCTAGTTGATCTAGGGATCTCCCAATGCCCTGGTGCTAAGACTATCTCCTCCCCTGCCTTCAGTAAACAGAAATATTGTTTTATCCTAAGAAGAGTGTCCTAGGGAATGTAAATCTCAGTTCACAACTTTAGATTCCCAAAATAAATATCATTATTGTTTCTCAACTTAATTTAATTCCAGCTGGGAGTCCCATTCTATTTGGATTGGTGGCAGACAACCTTATTCCGTTTGGCATTCCTTCCACCCCTTTCTTCAATATTATATTTAAAGTTGGGTTGCATGTCCATTTAAACTTTGAGGTGGTCTGTCTACCCAGTCACCACAGAACCATTCCAAATCTCCTCAGGTCCTCCATTATTGGTTCATATAGGGTCATGGCTTATGCTTTTCTTGTTTCTGCCACAGTTACCAAAGTAGACTAAAACATTTTAAGATAAAAGAGAGTGCAGAATGTCCCTGGGTGTTGAGTTTTAGAGTAATCTATGCCTTGTAAAAGAGGGATTCTTTGAGACAGCAACCCAATGAGTGCTGTGGTGGGCAACAGTGGTTTCTGAAAACTCTCTAAAGACTTCCCACTAGTGACTATAGAGGATTTTCCCAACAGAGAAACTGATTGAGAAGCCATTTATGTCAAGGAATCTCAGAGCTTAAGACAGAGTTCTGAGGTTATGTAGAGGTTCAGCTAGAGGGGACTGATGGAGCCATGAGAAGATTTTTTTCAGAGCATTACCATGAGAACCTGGTAGAATTCCTGGATGAAAATGTCATGAAAGTGTGAAGGCTCTCCCTAAGACTACAGCCCCCAGAATTTTTTTATTTTCACAGTAGTTCACACTCAACCTTCAACAATTCATCCAAAATACCATGTAAGTATTCTTTCTAGTTTATGGCTCAGGTGTGTGTGTGTGTGTGTTCTGTTCTAGTTAAGCATATCTCAGTTGTAACACTTGGGATATGACTGTCTCTCCAGATTCTAGGGTGGCCATTTACCCTGTAATTTCAGGTCCCTGACAGGTCCAAGAAAAGTTCTTGATATTCAGCTTGTCTAGCTTTTCTTGTATTAAGGAAGAGAGTGATTATTTCCAAGTTCTTTACATGTAGGAGCTGAAACTGAGTCCCTATATTTTCTTCTATACGTTTTATAGTTTTAGATTTTACATTTAAGTCAGTGATCCATTGACTTAATTTTTGTAGTTAGCCCAAAGTTCCAAAGTGTTGATTGAAGGTATGTTTTTCTTTCTCTCCTTTTTTTAAAAAAATATGAATATCTAATTGTCCCAGTACTATATATTGAAAAAACTATCTTCTTTCCATTTAGTTGTCTTTGTACCTCTGTCCAAAACAAATTTTTCATATACAAGTGGCTCTCTATTTTGTTCTGTTGGCCTTATGTCTATCTTAAAACCAATACCATATAGTCTTGATTACTATAGATTTAAAATAAGTATTGAAATCAGGTGGTATTATTCTGCCAATATTTTTCTTTTTCAAATTCTTTGCATTTCCATAGGGATTTTAGAATCATCTTGTCAATTCCTACAAAAAAAGACTGCTGGTATTTCAATTGGGATTTAGAAGTCAATATGGAGAGAACTGACATGTTAACAATATTGAATCTTCTGGCATATGAACAATGCATATTGTTCCAATTATTTAGACCTTTATTTTCTCACAGCACTGATATGCAGTTTTATGTGTATTGGTCTTATACTTATTCCTAAGTATTTAAATATTTTGATGGTATTATCAATGACATTATTTTTTAAATGTAATTTCTGATTATTTGTTGCTTGTATATATAAATACAACTGATTTTTGTATATGACCTATTACTCTGCCACCTTGTTAAATTCACTTATTAATTCTAATACCTTTTTTGTAAATTTCATATTACTTTTACATAGATGATTATATTGTCTGCAAAAAAGGATAGTTTTATACCATCCTTTCTAATTCAGTTGCATTTTTTTTTCTTGCTGTATTTCACTGGCTAGAACTTCTAGCATAATGTTGAATAGAAGTGATGATAGTAGATGATGTCAGCTATATGTTTACTGTAGACGTCCTTTATCAAATTGAGGACACTTCCTTGTTATTCCCATATTGGCATCCTCTGAGGTAACCATGTCTGTGTAGACTCTAACCAACCTCACGTGGCTATAATCTGACAGATTTGCACTGTGTTCCTCTCTTTTCCTTATGCTCCAGGTCTTTCCTGTTGATGTTGAAGCATGAGTCGACATGGGACCTGCTCAATGACACATATGTACAACCTGGAAGTTCAGGGGAATTATGTTGAGTAATACTTTGACCCTTGAGAGAAGTGGTAGATGAATTCTTCTCTCTCCTTCTGTCTGGAAAGCCAATCCTGATACATAAATGTTTCTGTAACCTCTTGGTGGGTCAAGCATATGATAAAATCAAGCAATCAGTGGTGCTTGATACCAAGCAGAAGTCAACTTGATAATTGACTCTCCCTCCATTGTTGCTTCACTCTCATTTTCCCTCACTCCTGCTTCTCTTGAATTATGCTTTCTAATAAAATAGTAGTATGTAGACTTTGCCCTCTGGGGAATCCAAACTAAGAGGGCTTGCAGATGTGAAACCTGGATCTACTATATTCATCTTGCCAACACAAGGAGAGTTTGTGAACGACGAAACCAACAGAGGTGGGTGAAGATATACTAATCACAAAGAAAAGGATCTGAGGTCACTAGATTATGTCAATGCTCTGCAATGTGCTCTCTCTCTGGATTCCAGTTTTGTGAAACAATATAATTTCTTATTGTTTAGGCCAATTAAGTAATTGTATGTGCTGTTAATTTCAGCTGAAAGTATACTAACTATGCCTTGTTTAATGTTTCAACCATTATTTGTGATTTCTTCCATTACTTTTAATCCCACAATGGTTTCCCATTGTGGGATTAAATAAATATCTACCTTTTTTTCTTGGCTTCAATGTTATAAATTAAACTGCTTCATTTATGTAGACCGTTCTGTGTGTATTCTAATCAGCATAACAAAATGAGCAGTGAGATAGCAAGTGACGTTATTTTAACTGCTGAGGGTCTTCAGGGCTCATTAAGAGACCTTCAAGGAGAGAGCCGCCTACATTGGGAGGCTTTATCAGCTTCCACAAAATGGATAAGGTTTCCAAAAGGATGAGCCAATGAACGAGGAACAGCAAGAACCTGAATGATGTGCCTGGATTTAAAACACTGAAAGACTACATCTCAATCTAATTTGGTGGGAATATTTTAGGGGAAGCCATTTACATTACCCTCACAATCACTTTGGGCTTATGAACAGGTGAACCTATGAGCAATTTTTCTAAATCTAACTGCTCATAATTTTAATCTATACTAATCTCTGTTTTTGGCTTTTATACTATTCTAGTCACCCAGTCTGTCAAGTCTAACACCAATACCATACTGTTATAATTATTCCCTCATAATTTTAATTTTTTTAAAAAAATTCCTGGCAGTGGTGTTGAGGAGCTGCCAACAAAGCAGCCACAACCCTAACTGCAGCATGGGAGACACAGCCCCTCTGAGCCTCTCAACTTTCCATGACCCTGCACAAAGATCTGCAGGAGCAGCAACAATGGTGGAGTAGAGAGACCCTGAGTTCACTTCCTCTCATGAACACACCAAAATCACAACCATCTGCAGAGCAACTCTCAATGAGAAAGACTGGAACATACCAGAAAAGATCTACAACTAAAGACATAAAGAAGGAACCACAACAAGATGGGTAGAAGAGGCAGACTTGTGGTATAATCAAATGCAAAACCCCCCGGGTGGGCAATCCACAGACTGGAGAATAATTATATTGTAGAGGTTCTCCCATAGGAATGAGAGTTCTGAGCTCCATATCAGGAACCCCAGCTGGGGGATTTGGCATTGACAGGACAAACCCCCAGAGAATTTGGCTTCAAAGGTCAGTGGGGTTTAAGTGCAGGAACCCCACAGGACTAGGGGAAATAGAAACTTCCCTCTTAAAGGGCACACACAAAATCTCATGTGAAGTGGGATCCAAGGCAAGAGCAGCAATTTGATAGGAGCCTGGGCCAGTCCTACCTGCTGGTTTTGGAGAATCTCCTGGAGAGGTGGGGGGCTACAGCTTATGCTGGGGACATGGACACTGGTGTAAGACATATTTGGGAACATTCAACCTCATGAACACTGCTGCTGGTGGCTGCCATCTTGGCTCAATAGCACCAAGACTTGGCCCCAACCAACAGCCTGTAGGTGCCAGTGCTGGGATACATCAGGCCAAACAACTAACTGTGTAGTGATATAACCCCACCCATCAACAGACAGGCTGCCTCAAGACTTTCTGAGCCCACAGCCACCTCTAGACATGGCCCTGTCCACCAGAGGGCCAAGACACAGCTCCACCCACCAGTTGGCAGGCACAGCCCCTTCCCTCCAGGAAGCCTGCACTAGCCTCTAGACTAGCCTCACTCACTAGGGGGCAGACACCAGATGCAAGGAAACTACAATCCTACAGCCTGCAGATTCAGCCCACCAACAGCAGGCCAGACCCTACTCTGGTACCAGCTGGGCACTGGCAATGCTCACTAGCAGGTCAATGTCATCTTCAGGACACTCTGAACTCCATACCTAAGTATGTCAGGAATTCTCTCCTCCCCCACCATCTGAAACAAGCTCTGGGATCCCTGGGCCCTGCATCCAGACTCCAGGAGCCATCTCTGTCTACCAGTAGTCCAGCATTTACCCCAGGACCTAGCTTCACCTGCCAGTGGGAGGGCAACAGCTCCAGAGTCTTCAGAACCCCGACTCTGCCCACCAGTGAGCCAGCACTAGCCCTGGGATACCCTCGGGTTCCACAACAAGCTGCTTCATGACCAGGCCTTGATAAACAGCAGCCAGCAGCATTCACTCAGGGCAGGACCTGGCAACCAACCAGACTAGGGTCTAACCAAGCCTAACAGACTGCCCACATAGTCAGCCCATCACAATAGAAGGATCCATGCAACCCTGTTAGGGGGAATCCCTAAAGCTTATAGCTTGGGAGACAAGAGGGGAGTGCACTACTGGGGCACATAGGATATCTCCTACATAAGGCCAAGGCTGAGAAATATACCTATCCTACCACATACATAAAAATACAAATAGCAACTTAGACAACCTGAGATGGCAGAGGAATATGTTCCAGATGAAGGAAAAGATAACCCCCCAGAAGAAGAACTAAGTTAAGTGGAGATAAGCAATTTACCTGAGAAAGAGTTCAGAGTAATGATGATCAAAGAACTTGGGAGGAAGATGGATACACAGAGTGAGAAGTTAGTCTTTTTAACAAAGAGTTAGAAAATAAAACAACCAAACAGAGGTGAAGAATACAATAACTGAAGTGAAGGATACACTAGAAGGAATCAATAGTAAACTAAATGATTCAGAAGAACAGATCAGTGAACTGGAAGACAAAGCAGTGGAAATCACTGTCACTGGACAGAAATAAAAGAATGAAAAGGAGTGAGTACAGTTTAAGAGACCTCTGGGATAATGTCAAATACACTAATATTCACATTATAGGGGTCCCAGAAGGAGAAGAAAGAGAGGAAGGGCCTGAGAAAATATTTGAAGACATGGTAGCTGAAAAATTCCCTAACCCGAGAAAGGAAACAGTCACCCAAGTACAGGAAGTGCAGAGTTCCATACAGTAATAACCCAAAGAAGAACACACCAAGACACATTGTAATCAAAATGACAAAAATTAAAAATAAAGAGACTATTAAAAGCAGCAAGGGAAAGGAAACAAATAACATACAAGGGAACTCCCATAAGGCTATCAACTGATTTGAATCAATAATTTTAAAACTCCCAACAAACAAAAGTCCAGCAGCACCAGATGTCTTCACAGGTGAATTCTACCAAACATTTAGAGAAGAGTTAACATCTATCCTTCTGAAACTTTTCCAAAAATTGCAGAAGAAGGAACACTTCTGAACTCATTCTATGAGGCCAGTGTCACCCTGATACCAAAACCAGACAAAGATATCACAAAAAAAAGAAAATTACAAGCCAAAAAATTTCTTGGCAATTTTTATTCTTCCAGATAAATTCTAGAATCACTTAAGATTGAATTAACCTGTATATTACAATCAGAACTGTCATATTTATAATATTTAGTTTTCCTATATATATAGAAATAGTATATTTCTCATGTGTTAAGCCATATTTATGCCCTTCAGTTAACATTTTTGACTTTCTTCATGTGACTATAGCACATTTTATACTTGACTACTTTATATGTTTTTGTATTTTTTTACTGCTTTATATATTTTTGTGGTTTTGTATTCATTTTAAAAATTGCTTTTTAAGATAATTTCTATGTGCCTTTACTTAGAATACAGGAAAAATCCTGATTTCTGTATATCTTTTCTGTATTATCAAACATTTTTGTTGGATTTGGTGGTTTTCAGTTAATTTTCTTGCTAAATACTTTCCATTGTTTTTCTAAGCTCTGGTACAAAAGAATTTTCGATTTTTTCAAAGTTTGAAATAACATATTTTTTGAATCAGCTGAAGTATTTGAGGACTATTTTTCAATTATTTTTCATCTCTATAAATCAATGCGCAAAGGTGTATCTTTCCAAGAAAACCATCCATTTCTTTGAGAATTTCAAATTTACGTCCATAGCGTGTTATATAGCAGTATGTTTCTTTAACAGTACTGTGTATCTATGTACTTTTTTTGGCCACAAACCATACATTTTGATAAACACTGCTCTTGATAAAAGCAATTTTTATGGAAATTGCCTGGATTAAAAAAATGAATTCTTATTTAATATATATCAATGCAACCTCATTTATTATTATATTCAAATCTCTCAATTAGTCTACTTTATGCATTAAAGAGTGACGGATATATATTAAAGTGTCCTGTTTTGTGCAAATTTCTTTTTATGTTTTTATGTTTCTTATGAATTTTAAATTTATTTTGATATTATTCATTGGTATATAAATCTCTGCTTTAGATGACAACTTTTATCAATTAAAAATGACCCTTTGTCTTATTTTGTACAATTTTTATTTTACTTTACTTAAAATTAATATTGTCACTTGTTCTTATGCTTGAATATTCTTGTTACAGTTTTTGTTTTTTAAACTTTTTGAGAGCTGTTTTACTTATAAAAACATATACTTGAAATTTTACAAATGGAAAGCCTTTTATAAAAGAGGAGTTAAGATAATTTACATTCACTCTCTGCCTTGTTTGGTCTTTCTACAGGGTAATTGAAAAGATCATGCAATGACACTTTGAGTGACACTGTCTTCCTCTGAGAAGCCACAGTGCCCACAATATCCACAACTCCTTCCTAAGGCTTTGTGCATCTGCTGAGCAGATGTAATATGACCAGGAATAGGACTAGGTGAATAGAAATAGGTAATATAACTGAGTTGGATCAGCCACCTGATCCAAAGAGATTCTATGAAATGGGTGGACTCGAGACCTCAGTAGGCCACCCTATACAGAGTGGTGACTGGGCAGCCCAATCACTCCTTCACCTTTCAAGAGTTTGAAAGCAAGACAGACAGAGTGAGTCAGCAGTCAGGAGAGAGGTACAAACCCCTGAGGACACACAGACCATGAGCAGAAGTCCTGAGGAGGAGAGGAGAAGATGAGAGAACAGTTGGTTGGTGGCATCTGGGGATGCTGAGAGGACAGTGGATGGGCTGCCCTGGGGAACTGGCGTGGGGAGTAGAACACAACCAGGCCAACAGCCAAATGGCATTCCAGGTCTCCATCAAGCTGGGCTGTTGTCCTGAGCACCTGGACTTCCCCAGGTCCCCTTCTCACCCTAAGGAACCCAAGAGTATCTGAATTTGCAACCAAAGAGCTCGGATAACACATTACTTCACATTTTCTATTTATTATACTTCTTTGGTCTTTCTTTTATTTTCTGTATTTTACTATGTGGAATATATGTTGTTTGATTTTTTTGTGCTCCAGAGACTTGAAAGGATTATATCCTGTTTTGAAATCTATTCATGAATACCCTTCAGTTTTTCAAAAATATCGTTTTACTATGTTTTAATTTTCTGTAACTATTAAAATCAAGAATGGATTGTAATCTCTTGAGCCCTGTTTATACAAAGGAAGAGATTTAGCATGGTTGTATTCCCCTGCCTTGACACTACTCTTCTTCCTTTAAAATATAAACTGGGGTTTTTATATAGCTTGTCAATAAATCACTCTTCTTCTTATAATATATATATCATCTCTCAAATCCTTTGACATTTATTTTTAAGCAACCGTGTTTACAAAAATTATTTAGTTTTAGTTCTGTGTTTAAGTGGATGATTTCAATGTTTATTTCTCAATCTTTTATGCCTCGACTTTCACATTCCTTATTACAATTAACAATAACTGCATAGCAATTTCTAGGTACCAAGAATTCTAAGCACATTAGAATAATGACCCTTTTAATCCTCATAACAGCCCTATGAGATGTGTACTAATTTTATCCCCGTTTTATAGTTGAATAAACAGAGGCACAGAGTTAATAAATTGCCCACAGTCACATGGCTAGTTTTCAACAGAACCAGGATTTGAAAGCCATGCAGCAAGGTGCTGCACCCATGGTTTCAATACATTTGCTCTGCTGCCTTTCACGAGTAAGTTCTTAAATTTAATTAATCTATGAGTTCCTGTCATTTTTTAAAATAAAACAGTACTTGAATGATGTATTTTCTGAGTTCTTATATGCCCTACAATTATTCTTTATTCCTTTCATTTATGAAATATAAATTTATTTGTTTAAATTAACCTTGAGCATATTCTTCAAACAACAGAAGAATGCTTATTCTTTTTAACAAGGTGGAAAAAACATGCACAGAATAACTTTCAGGGAGAACCCTGTGTTATTTTTGCTTTTTATTTTCTTTTTCAAAAGAGAACATCAATAAACTGTTAGGGCCAGGAGGCAAGACTCTAAGAGCATTGACAAAGGGAACTGGTTAGACTGGTGTGTGTGAGGCAAGGGTTAGGGGAGAGGAGAGAGATTGGAGGACAGAGCAAAGAGAAAGGGAAGTGAGAGTCAGGCAGGTGGCCTACGACCTACATCACATTCTGAAAAACCTCTTTAGGACCTTTCCCAAGTCTCCCAGGTCATGAACGTGAATAGTTGATTTGGTGTCAAGATGTAACATGTGGCTCTGTGGAAACTGAGGGAGGGACTGGGTCTGGCACACCAACTGATAAATGTGGAACAGACACAGTGCCTGGGTAGTCAGAGAAATAGCAAGGAGGCTAAAGGGAAAGTAAGCTCCCTGGGAATTTTCAGAAATCACTTGGGAAGTCTTCAAAATGGTTGTCTGAAGCAATGGAAGTGGAGGTTAAAGATAGTTTACCTAGATCTGTCAGGGGTAGGGAGGCCCCAGCTGGCATCTGCAGCAACTGTCTATTTTACAGAGTTCCCTGAATATGAACTAGCTACAATATTCTAATTATGAATTTTACTGAGAAAGTTATTAATCCTTTCTATTTATGTGATCACACATTTTCTTAACTCAAATTTTTAAAAAATTAATCATACTAATTAGGAGTAGCAGTGCTGGACTCAAATAGCCAGGGTATGGCCAGAGCTCTCTCATATGTGAGCTGTAGAACTTAGTACAAATTACCTCACCTCTTGGTGCCTGAGTTTCTTCACCTATGAAATGGAGATAAACATTATCTATTTGTACTGTTTGGTGCAGCTGTAACAATGTACTCATGATGTAAACCTGCTTTATCACATAACTGGCACACAAAAAAGAGCTTGATAAAAGTTAACTGTTATCATGGTTACACACTTGACCATCAATTCTGCTCCAATTATTCCAGCTCCTCCTTCAGGAATGTCTATAATTCTGTTATTTATTTATTCAGAGGCATTTATTCTTCTCTTTTTTCATAATTTACTTTGCTTTTGCTTCATATTATGGTTAAACATAGGTTTGTCCTCTAAATCACTGGTTTAATTTTCCATTATGTTGTCCTTGTTCTTTAGTGCCAATAGTATAGACTTTAATTCTGCTACTGTGTTTTTGGTTTTCTTGCAATTGTTCTTTAATGTACTCATCTCTTTCATCTCACCCACTAATGTTTTCATCTCATCCACTAATATCTTCATCTCATTTTTTCCATTTCTAATATGGTTTTCAATTATTCTTTTATGGAGACTTGATCCTATTGCCTTCTAGCAAGAATGCAACTGTTTTCAAATTTTCTTGTGCTTTTGATATTAAATGATTTTTTCATAGTAGTTCACTTTCATTATATTTTGATGTGAAATTTTCCATTATTTTAAATGTTTTGTTTTTTTCAGATCTCAATAATAAATGAATTTTTTCTTCATCTTGGAAGAGAAGTGGAGCCAATCCTCTGTTGCTGTGTTGTTTGTCTGGGACTCCTCTCTCTGCCCTCTTGGTTAAGGGTCAAATCTCTGTCTTAGCTGAACCTCAGTCCCTAGAAAACTTTTTTCTAATACAGTGCTTCTTCATCTTTTTCAGCTTGGGCTTTGATGTTATGAACAGATAAAATGTATGAAAAGCCAGAGGATATCTACCTTCATCTGTAATTCTTCACTTTGGGTCATCTTCTTTCATTCATTCATTTGTTTTTTCATGCATCCAGGCATGTCATAACTATGAATTGCATGTCTATGCTAAGCACTAGGGGTAAAACAAAACATTCTTGACATCATCCCTCAAGGAAGAACACATAAATAATACCAACAGTATATAATTGTGGATTTGTGAATACTGTGAGGAGAAAGAGTAATGAGGTGAACATATATTTCAGAGCAGAAACAAATTCAATCTGGGTAGTGATCAAGGAAGACTTCTTTGTGGAATTTACATCTAAGCTGATCATTGAAGGGTGAATTGGAACCATTCAAAGGAATGGGAGGAAGGGCATTCCACATGAGGGAAATGTAAATGCACCAAGGAGGTTTGAAAAGCCTGTGGCTGGAGCACAAAATGCAAGGGGACTTGTGGAAGGCAATGCTCTGCAAAAGTAGCCAGGGGACAGCTCAGGTAGGCCTGGCCAGTCTTTTTAAGGACATTATTCTGAAAGCAATGGAATGCCACTAACCAGGTTTTAAGCAGTGTAACAATATGCAGATATTGCTCTCTAGAGGATCTCCCTGATTGGAGAGTAAAAATGAATTAGAGGACCAATCATGGACACAGTAAAACCAGCTAGGGGCTATATCACTGGCCTGAGTAAGAGAGGATGGTAGCTTTTACCAGGCATTTTGTATAGGGATGGAAGTGGATAGATTGGAGAGACATATGAGAAGCAAAAATGACAGAACTTGGCAAGAGAAGGGGATAGAAGGAGAAAGAAGGGTCAAGGATGCCCCTTAAGTCCTAATTTGTGTTACTTGGCTAAATGGTAGAGTTTTTCATTAAGATAAGCTTAAAAAACAGGTTTGGAGAGAAAAGGTATGAGATTATTATTGATAATATTTAAGTTTGAGAAGCTGTTGAGTCATCCAAGCAACAATGTCAAGAAGGCAGTTAAAATACTGATGTGAAACTCAAAATACAGGTTTCAGCTTTGTAAGATTTGTGAGGTTTCGGTGAGTGAAGATTTGTGAGTCTTTGGCAGAAAATGCTATGGGTGTTCATCAGATTTCCAAGGAAGAAGAATTAAGATGCTTAAGAAGTGGGTTAGGGTTCAGCCTTGTGGAATCCACATTTATTAGCTGAGGAAATGAACCAGCAAATAAGACCAGATGGAGTGGTCCACAATGTGTAAAGAAAATCAGGAGAGTTGAGTGTGAAGATAACTGAGGAGGGAGGATTTCCAGAAGGAGTAATGGTGAGCATACTCAAATACGAAATCTGTTACCCTTAGCCCTCCTTTCCTATTTTTCTAACTAGGATTGTAAAAATGTTCTGGGGGTTTCCATCTGTGAGTAGGTATGGACATGGAAATACTCATTGGGAAGGGGAGGATGTGAAGGAAAAACTCCAGGCTGGACAATCAGATCTACTGTATGGAAGTTTTCTGTAGGGTGGAGTCTTGTATTTCACTGGTGGCAGGAATGTTGTGAGGGTTGAGAGTGGGAGGTGGCGATGATAGGGCAGAAAGAGCACGTGGGCTCTGGAGTTAGACTGCCTGAGCTCAAATTCCAGCTCTGCTTCTTCACTAGCTAAGGAACTTTGAGCAACTTTTCTGTGCCCCATTTCTCTATCTGTAAATGGGAATAAATATATTCCTTATCACATGTGGTTGTGACCATTAAATGAATTAAATTTTTTTTTCTTTTTTTTTTTTTTTTTTGCGGTACGTGGGCCTCTCACTGTTGTGGTCTCTCCCATTGCGGAGCACAGGCTCCGGACGCGCAAGCTCAGCGGCCATGGCTCACGGGCCCAGCTGCTCCGCAGCACGTGGGATCTTCCCAGACTGGGGCACGAACCCGTGTCCCCTGCATCGGCAGGCGGACTCTTAACCACTGCGCCACCAGGGAAGCCCTAAATGAATTAATATTTGCAAAGTACTCCTGAGACTGCCTAGTACTTAGGAATGCTCAGTGAGTGTTGGCTATGATTTTTACTTCAACTGGACAAACCCATTCTCTTTCCAGGGAGAGGCAGCAGAAGCAGACAGCCAGTGTGGACATTAGTCCAGCCTCTCTCACTGTCTGCTCATTGCCATCATTTCGCCAGGTTGCTAAGATACATTGTCTATTCTGTTTCTTCCTATGAATTTTACAGGGAGGGAATAGGAGGTAGTTAGTCAGAGACTCTTTTGTGCTACAGTTTAAATTTTTATTTATTTAACAGGTACGTGAAGGAGAAATCAACCCCTCATAATAGAATTACTTGTCACATAGACTGACAATTAACTGCTCAGAAAACTAAGACCCTTGTGTTTTTCTCCTCTGAGCAAATAGTGTTCAAATAGTGTGACCTCTTTCGGAAGTATGCTGTCAGCACTCTTTATAGAGGCTCATCAAAGTTGCTAACCCCATAGCCCAGCCGTAAGTCAATACCACAGAATACTCCACAATGTTGTCACCCATCACAACAAACAGCTTGCAGTGTGACTTCCTGAACCCAAGTCTTATCCCTTCCTGCCTGTCAACTTAGAAAACAACTTATTCAAGAACTTAGGTCTGTGGTCCTGTTTTCCATGGAACACGATCCATTCGTAAGTCACAAGTCAAACTCTATGGAGTGAAGAGGCTCCTCCCTCCTTCTGCAGCTTCTCAGTTATCACACAGAGGCCTCAGCACTGCCACAGGCAAGCAAAGCTATCAGTCTCTCAGGAATCTTCCAGAGTTGTCCTTGTTGTTGTGTTGGGTATCATTGTTCCTCCACTCCCATTTATTGAGTCATCAAATGTAGTATATTATGACACTATTTTTCTCCTCCCTTTTTTTAACTTAATATATCTTGGGAATCTTTCCATATGAGTATATAGAGAGCTCCCTTCTTGTTTAAGTCATTGTATGGATATACCATGATTTATTTTAAGGGCTCTTATTGACAGTCTAGTGGTTTGTTTCCAATCTTTTGCTACTACAACAAGGCTGCAATTAATAACATTGTAGGTGTATCATTTTGCACCTGTGTAAGTATATCTGTGGGATAAATTCCCAGAAGTGCTATTACTGGGTCAAAGCGTATTCGCATTTGTAATTTTGACAGATACCACCAAACTGCCCTCCATAGGGGTTGTACTGATATAAATTCCCACCAGCAGTGTGTGAAAAGGACCTGTTTCCGTCCAGCCTTGCCAACAGCGTATGTTTTTGATCTTTTGGACTTTTGCCAGTCTGATAAGTAAAAAATGGGATCACAGTATAATTTTAATTTCTATTTTTCTTATTATGTAAGAGTTGTGCATCTTTTTGTATAAAAGCCTTTTACATTTCCATTTCAGTTCACTGTTCATATGCATGATCCATCCATCTATCGGGTTGTCCTTTTTCTCATATATTTTAAACATGTATAGCCCACCTTCTATAATTTTTAACATGCCACACTGGGACTCAATCTTTTTGTTTTTGGTCAGGGCCCATTCTTGCCTTAGTTTTCTATTAATAACTCCTACATGTGTATATGTGGAGAAGGGAGGTACGTGAGACTATTATTAGAAGTGGAAAAAAACAAGGAGGAATGGCAATTTATGACTGACATTCAAACTCTGAGGGTTTTTGTTTTTAAAAAGGTGATTCTGGCAGAATCTCTCCACTTAGAGCAAGATTTCATTTCTTCCCAGTTCTGAAAAAAATGTGAAAATTAGAGACTATGTGTAACCTCTGTATAGTGGTCTTCCTAGAACAATTATTCTCAAGATAGTAGTTAGGAAAATGGTGGAGCAAAGAATAAGATTTGGGGGAAATTGTCCAGGAGGAATTATTCTTATAACCACCTGTCAGTCACCTGGAAATCCACTGGCACTAAAGAAAAATGGCCAGGATTCTGTCATCGCTAGGGGGAAGGAAAGGTGAGTGTCACTCTTAATAGAGATGTTGACATGGTGGGGGAGATCTGCTGTAACATGCTCACTGCCAGGCAGAAAACTCATTCCCTGCGTGTGCACATATCTGATTTACCCTGTGATTTAAAAATAGAAATGGCAAGGCCAGCTCAGGGGCTGCTTGGGATGTGAGGAAGCATAATCAAATGCAAGAATTGACCTGGTAACACACACACACTCATATGAGGTAATGGTTTATTCCATAATATCCTTTAAAGTGAAACTCAGAAAATGATTTGAAGTACGACCACCAACCCAATCAAAGTAAAACCAGGAGACTAAGCTCTGTCACTTATGAGCTATGTGTCCTGAGACAAGTTGTTGAACTACTCTTGGGCTCAATTTCCTCTTCTGAAAAATGGGAGATGGAGGAAGGTCAGGTGGGACATCTCAGTACCCTTCTTCAGCTTCATCTGACTGCAATTCCCTGAAGGACCACAAAGCCAGGGTGCTATCAAACAGAGCCATACATTTAGTTTCCAAGCATTTAAAGAAAAATTACACTTAAGTATAACTGAATTATGTGTGGTCCTCCATTCATGTTTCAAGTTGCAAGTAAGGTTCTAAATCTTCCCGTTGCCACCATGCAAAGGAATTGGTCTCTTCTCTAAGCCTCCAGCTCCAAACAACTGGACTCACAGCAGACCTATCAGTGTTATGTATCAGGATATTTTGCTGAGTCATTTCCACTCCCAACTGCGAAGTTTTGCCTTGGTTTCTTTTTTCTTCTTTACAAACATTTTCTCAGGTGATCTCTACTCTTGACACCTCAACACTCAACTGAACGATAGCAAAAGGAAAAACTGAAACTGATATTGGCCTTCCATGTCTGAGTAGGTACTATTATTAAGCATCCTATATAGTGCTTCAATTATTGTTGTTATTGTCATCGCTTCTAGATTTAAATGACCAAGTATGGGGTTTCCTTTAGGACTGCCTCAGCTTGATTATAGAATCTTAGAGATGGAGAAAACACTAAAAATATCATCAAGCTCCATCTCCCACCCATTTAAAAATTTCTTATGCAGCATCCCTGCCAAAGGGCAATCTAGTTGTTTATCACCCTGCTGACAGAGAACTCACTACCTGACAGGCCGCTAACTGCATTAGTACCTTAACAACGTCGAAAAGTGGTTTTCATTTTTCCTTTTCAGAAGCAATGTGAAATTGATCCATTGCTCCTTATGCCTTTATTCATCTAAATTAGGAGAGAACATTTGGCAGTTTGATAGTACCAACTAAATGTTTATTTAATAGTAAACATTTCAAATACCAGCTGTAATCTTTAGCAGCTGTTTTGTATTGGTGGTACAATCCCACCAATTATATTTTACAAAGTCATTTCCACCAGGGTTGAGGCAATCTGTGGATGAGTCAGGACTGGAAGACAGGAGAGCTAGGATTTTGTCACCACTTTGCTCGCAAGTGGTGACTTTATGGAAAGTCACTTCTCTTTCTGCTTCTCAATTTTTCTAATAAGTAAAATAAAGGGAAGAGAGTAGACGATTTCTAAGTACCTCTCTCCCCAATAATAACTTTTAATAAGATCACAACAGTGCTTTGCAAATGGAGAAAAACAAAAGTGGTAAATAAGTGAATTCATGAATTTCTATGACCAACTGAATATGTAGGCAAGGTAGATAATAATTCAGAAGATATAGCTCAGGGTTGCCAGAAAAGCTCCAGTTATCACCAAATATCCGTGAACATTCAGATAAAATGGGACTTCCACATCCTTGGCAACTTCTCAGATGACATTTCCACTTAGACTCTTCATTATTTTACAGCAATAGTGTCACTGACTCCTAAGAAACCTCATCTCACCTAAAAGGGGAATGCTGAATTAAATTTATGAATTATTGGGCTCTTTTCAATAAATTAATTTGATGATGGCTGAACATGTTTATTGACTTAGGAAAAAGAGCAGGCCACACTTGGGAGGTCACCTGAACCAAATCTCCAGTGCCAGCTTTGTGTGAGGGTCTCTCAGGGACAAAGTTTAGGGAGGGAATGAAGTGACTAAGGGACTAATCCTTTGAGTAAAGTCAAGCCTTATTTACATGCTCAACCCAAGCCAATCACTGCTTACGACACTGATACACATGGAAGATTATTTTCTGGCACAAATCTGTGTGTGGAGAATTTAGTTGTCTGTGGAAAATAACCACTACCAGGACTCTAAAGGAAAACTGCCTCTCTAAACTTTTTAGGCCGTCAGTAACAATTTGCCCCACTGAGGGCTAATAAAAGAAGTGCGCCCCAGGGAAATCTGAACACCCAAGGAAGCTTTCCAAAGTTGCTTGAGGTGACTTGAGAGATTCACGATGGAACTTAGAAAAGAATTTCATTACTTAGCTTTCACCTTCACATCCCAATAGATTGTTGGTTTGGGACCACTGTTGTTTTGAAACTACTACTTTATTTGAGAAATAAGAAAAATATACCTAGCATGATGAAATGAAAAGGACATTAACCTGAGAATCAGAAGATTAGGGTTCTGGTCCCAGCTCTGTGAATTTGGGCTGTGCTTTCTTCATCTGTAAATGAGGAGAGAGATGACTGTTAAGATTTCCTTCCAGCATTAATTATCCATGAACTTTTAGTTATAAAACATAAAGATCATATCTACCTAACTTTGATATCTTCAATTCAGAGGTCATTGGACCTATCAGTTTTAAATTTCCAAGTAATGAGAGTGGTGAATTCCTGCAGGTCCACATTTGTCTTCTACATAAGCTCTTCATTCTAGACCACCTGTTTTATTCATCATCCCTTTGCAAATGGTGGCCTACTTTTTAAATTATACACTTCCTCTTTCCTCTAAAGATCCCATTCTTTTGAGAGGTTTTCACATCCACCAAGCCATAGGATAAGGTGTACTTTTTTTTTTTATAAAGTTGCCTTATAAAATACACTACACACACTTAAATTGAATTTTGGTTAAACAATGAATAGTGTTTTAATATAAGTATGTTTTGTTCAATATTTGGGATATACTTATGCTAAAAATTGTTTGTCTGAAATTCAAATTTAATTGGATATCCTGTATTTTTATTTGCTAACTTTAGTAACCCTGCCTTTGGCCTGAGTTCCCTCTCCCACTCTCAAAGTCCTATAGAATTTCATTTAACATTTTGAATGGCTGTGTTCATCTGATTTCCTTAACTAGATTGATTGTAAGTCCTGTGAGAGACAAAACTGGATGCTACATATTTTCTATCTCCTCTTACCTCCAGTGATGCTTTTTATCATTTCATATTTGGCCGATTCTTTTGAGACTCCTTCACAACATATGTACTTTAAATCACAGTCTGCTTCTTCCTCAATCTAAGATAACATAATCATGCCACATTAGCCCAAACCCACAAGAAAATAGGACGGGACTCAGTGAAAATTAATGTTACGGTTCACAAAAGTCTGTCAGCATTACCAGTGACAATGAAAAATATAAATTAATATAATTATCTCCAGGAATTAAAAAAGTATTACAAGGTCACTTGCAAAGCTAAATTCTTAGCTTGCCAATTTTTTCCTAGTTGCTCTTAACTTACAAGATACATTTTGCAGGACTTTGAAAAGTCTCTTAAGGTAGTGATTTCCTTCTGTGTCCATATGAAAACATTCAATCTCTGCCCCCAGAAAACCAAGGGCACCAACCTATTTCTGTCCTCAAAATAAAGTTCTTTAATTTCATTCCCATGCTGAGTCTATTCTCTGCCTTTCAAGCCTTAACTCTGTCCATAGATTACTCATCATTTCCCAAACACACCTCGGACCTAAGCTTACTTTCCTCCCTGTCTCTAATGCTCACAATCTCTGCCTTTCTAAATCCTACCCATTCATAGAACCACTGGTTTGTGAAGCTGTGGAAGAGGTCTAGGGATCTGGAATTACACTGTCATTTTAAATAAAAACAAACGATAGACCTGAGAACTATTCAACAATACTCTGTAGCAGAGTGATAGAGCCATGACTCAAAAATGTCCCTAAAGTCTTTTATTTCTGCCTTTTCCAAGTTCCTTCTTCAAGAAGCACCTTCAGCTACCACATCTTTTTGAAAGGCTTTCTTCATCATCCCAGCCAGAAATGTTCTCTCTCTCTCCTTTAACTCTAGGCAGCATTTTATCTGTAGCTCTCCTGAGGTACTTAGTCTTTTTAGGTTACGATTTTGTTGTTGGCAACGTTCCAAGATAAAACCGTTCTCTGTGCTAAAAGAAAAGAGGTTGGTTGTGCTTCTGCAGCACCAGTTTTCCTAACAGCCTAAGGGCTCTGTTGGGAAGAAAAATGGATAAAGGGTGTTGCACAATAGCTGGACCCCATGATTGAGGCTTTTGTAAGCAAGGAGTCTTGGCTGTCCTTTACTCTCTGGGCAATGCTCAGCATGGAGAAGGAACTGAGAAGAAAGGGAGCAGGGGTGCCCTGGATTTTTCCAGGAGCTCAGGCTGCATGGGGTAGGGAAGAAATTGTCTTAAGTAGAACTTCACCATGTCTCATATTCAAATTACCTCAGGGTAACTTGTCATAAATCCATTAAAAGAGACACATACAGGGCATCCCTGGTGGCGCTGTGGTTGAGAGTCCGCCTGCCAATGCAGGGGACACAGGTTTGTGCCCTGGTCCGGGAAGATCCCACATGCCACAGAGCGGCTGGGCCGGTGAGCCATGGCCGCTGAGCCTGTGCGTCCGGAGCCTGTGCTCCGCAACGGGAGAGGCCACAGCAGTGAGAGGCCCGCGTACTGCAAAAAAAAAAAAAAAAAAAGACAGACACATACAAAATGTATTATTATTCTAAGGGCACTGTAAAAACTAATGTAACTGTGACTCTGTGATTAAGCTTTGTCAAAGAGCTCTGGAGAGGACACCAGCAGGAGCAACCGTAGGAGAGGAATGAATCTGCAAAGGGAGGGAGAAGGCTAGGTGAGAACCAGGTGTGTCAATGTTGGCTGTCACATCAATGAAGGGGTCAGATGTGTAAGGTGACATGTGGCAGTCACAGGTCTCAAAGCCAGAATGAATTTGGTGACCAAATATTTCAACAAAAATTTCATACAATACTAGATTAAACTTGGTCAAATTGTTTTAAATATTATGCTTCATATGGGAAGTTTACCATCAACAAATAAGATACCTTGTGGCAAATAGTTGACTTTTAATCACATAGCTTTTTATGTTAATGCCACCTCTTTCAAAAAAATTTTTTCCCAGAATGTTGAAATAAGAGAAATGTGTAAAAAGACAACGACTACATATGGTTAATTTCTTCATGACTCAAACCCTCAAGCCATCAGTGGATGTGTATCTAGTCAACAAACATTCATGGGGCGACCACTGTCCACTACTGTTCAGCCCATATAGAGCAGTCAATGAAACAAGCATGGCCTCTGTCCTCAATGAACCTGCTCCCGGGCTCCAAAACCACAAAAAAACACACTTTGTACACTATTTGATACAAGAATTAAAGTATCTAATGGGTTTTAATAAATTTGGAGCAGCGGTTTATGCTGAAAAACCATTTTTTTCACTTTTAGGGTTGTTCTATCATTAGATGTGACACCTTGTTCAAGGCACTGACTGCCTCATAAAAAGAGAGCTGTTTTTTTCCACTGAAACAATATCCTGATTGGAATCCTTCATTAAAAGAAAAATATTTCTCATGATCAATGATATTCTAAACACTTAGCTCACAATTTGATAAATTTTCAAAATGAGGTCACTTTTACCAAGATGTAAAGGCTCATGCTTCAAATATTAGTACTGAAACATCTCAAAAACATTAGTAAAAGCTGTCATTTAGTGAGTGCTTCTTGTCGGCCTGGTACTGTTCTAACATTTTTTGTTTGTGATTGAAGTTAATCTACACAAAACTGTAAGAGGTAGGCACTACTCATTATTTCCATAATACAGATGAGGAAACTGAGGCATTGAGAAATTAGCAACTTGATCATAGACACAAAGCTAGTATGTGGTTCAGCCAAAATTCAAATCCAAATGTCTGGCTCCATAGTCCATATGCTATTGGCTATGCAAACTGGTGAATATAAATAAATGTAAATTTCATGCCAAAAATCATATTAGTTTTTTCCCTGAAGAAATTTAGGAAATAAATTTAAAACTACAAAGTGAAATAACTCTTTTTTTTTTTTTGCCAATTGTGTGTTACCTTAAAAGAAAGTTGCAAGAGGTGAGAGAGATAAAGCTTGTCAAAGATGACACTGTCATGAACCATATGATTATGAAAGAAAACTGTTCAGCATTAATATGAAGCTACAGGTCCTGGACAACATCAAGATGGATGAACTCTCCACCAAGCTACTCATAAAACTGCCTGCTTGTTGGGCTAGCCATGCTCAGTAGAGGTGGGCCTGCAATAACACCCCAGCCAAGCTCACACCTGATTATACAAATGGCAAAGCAGCACAATAGGATGTAGAGGAGGCCTCCACAGAAAATATGATCTCAAGCCGGGCTATGACATAAAACAGTAGGACTTAAGTGGGGAACAACGGATGCTCATGTCTCAATTTGTGTTTGAGCACTGTCTCAATCCACTTCCCATACACAGAGCTCAAATAATATCTTCTCTTTTACAAAACCGGACAACAACTGGAAACCCTGAGAATGAGCCCTAGTCGAAGTCACCAGAAGGGTAGCAGGGTCAGGTAGGAAAGCTGGAAGTTGGATTGCCTGCAGCCTGGAGTAGAAGGTGAGACTTGGGGACAGATGGCCTAAGGTCCCTAAGTTTCACTGGGGAGTTCCCAAGCCCCAAACTATCCCCTGACTGTTCACTCACAGACCTGTATGTTCTAGAAAATAGGGACTGCTGACTTACTAATAAATATGCCTCACCACTTCTGTAAAAATGGTGACAAGGGAGAGAGTACCTGAAGCCAGTTTGCTGTCCTGGTGTTTGGCACAGTCTGAGTACAATGAATGTTTGTCAGCTCTGGTGTGTCTGTGCTTTCTTGTTTGAGTTTCTGGGAGGAAAGCATTAGTCCCCAGATGCTTGGTTCACCTTCTTTGTGGTCGTGGTCAGTTCACTGGTGGTTCAGAGCCATTGCGCTCGCTGGCTTAGGGGCAACTGACATCCACAGCTGCACCAAGGCTTGGTGTTGACCCAAATGCACATAAGAATTAACAAGGATGGTGATCTCATTCAGTAGTATAAGGCGTGTAGTAAAAAAAACACAAAAAACTGTCAACATGTTTGAAAGCCATTCTGTCCCACACTGTCAACATAAAATATTTCAAGTGGCTGACTGAAGAAATATGGTCTCTTTGTGGAGCAGTAGGAAGTGGAGATAAGGATGTTCTCTGCACAGTTATCACAATGCAGGACCAGCTGTGGCTAGCCGAGTCTTCCCTCATTGACCATAACATCCCCTGAGAACCCTGATAGACAACACGGATTTCCTGACACTCGCCTAATTCATCACATCAAGAGAGTCGTGAGGCCAGACCAGAGAGTGATGGAACCCCACAGAGTCAGACTGGCTGGTGCTGCCTTCTTTGGGCCTCAAGCCAAAGCAGCTTAAGGACAGGGTCAAGGCCAGGGGCCTCAGAGAGTAGAAGTAACCACACCCCATCTAAGGGGAACAGACCATGTACTGGGAATGAGTCTCCATACTGGGTGCCCACATGCATTAGTTCATTTATTCTTCCCAGGTGTCATGGGATATTGGCACTGTCCTCACGGCATGTATGGAGCAAAGGGTACTGAGGAAGTTTATATGAACTGCCTGATGCATGAGCCTAGTGAGTGGTGAGACTTGAATTTGAACTCAGCCTGTGGCTATTGAAGCAAATCAGCTCTAGGTCCAGCCAGTTCAACTCAAGAATAGAATATGAGTCAGGGCCATAAAGATCTTGAAGACCATGCTTATGTAGAGCAATTTTTGCATTACAGCATGACACATTTTAAAATCCAGTTTACAAGAAAAAAGAAAACAATTATAAAATACCTGATCAGATATACTGTGAGTTGGACCATAAATCCTATCACCTTCATACTCAGAAAACCTTCTCCGCAGACACGAGCACTATAACAGAGGCTTGATGTTCTTTAGAGCATATTCCAAAACTTGGTAAGAGGAGGTGACACAAGTCAGAACTGTCAGGCCAAATTTGCTTTTAGATAGCTTTGCACAGTATTTTGAACTTCTTAGGCAAGCTCACTAAGGGCCTTCCAAAACCTGTATCCTTTCCTGCTTGAAGAAATAGTTTTCGTTAGTTGGACAATTCACTTACCTTGACTCCCAGCATCATGTTTAGACACTTTCTAGACATATGTATCATCAAATACTTTGTATTCCAAAAGAAATTTTTCCAGCTGACCCACATCATGACCTTAGACAGTAACTGTTCAACATGCTTTATGGTTTCAGGAATCTGAAGGACCCTGTTCTCAGGAGCACTGATTGCTTATTTTACCTTCCAGGGAACTCACTGAAGAAATCCAGTTTCTCACTCAAATTTCCAGAGTTGGCTCAGTTCTTCTTTATCTCTGGAATTTTCCTAAAAATACAGCGAAAATACAGCGTACATCCTGTGATGAGGAAAAAGAATGATTAGCCGATATGGAAGCAAGCCTGATTTTGAAGACCTTCAATATTTTTGTTCAGACTAATGCTTCTCATTTTCCCTCCCTTTCCCTCTCTTTATAAAATTGTATTCCCAACTGGCTTGGCATAAAGTATGAATTCTTCAGGCATAGGCTGTCCCATCCCACCTTACACGTACTCTGTTTCCACTTGTGCTTGGTCCTTCTGGCTCTGGAAACTTCTGTGTGTTTGTGCTTCTGCTGAGGAGGGATAGGAAGAGAGAGAAGTGAAAATATGTCTGGTCAAGGGTTTTTAACTTCCCCTAGAGATGACCAGGTGAGGGTGTGGGTCAGGAGGAAGGGGCCTGTGTGTACGATGTGAAGACTGATGAGACCCAAATAAGCCTCTATTCAGACACCAAGTCATAAGGATGCTGGTCATTGCTTGTGTCCATTGGAGCGTTGCTTGCATGAGAGTGACTCCGGCAAATAAAACAAGTTGGCCCAGGGGAGCTTTCTATTTAAAAGAGTCCCATTGAGAGTCATCTTATGAAGTAAATATTCTCTAGTGCATCCATTTTATAAATCTGGATTTTCCAACAACGTATATTGCTGAAAGCTGGGTACACTGGAGTCTGCCTGTTTTAGCTATTGAATCTTACTCCAAGTTTCTCCTGACTAGAGGTAGTCACAGGCAGGCTGAGTCTGCAACATGAATAAAAGGCAGTGGCAGAGGGGGCAGATGGCACCTCTGACAGATACTTGAGCAAATCTAGCCCCTGAATCTGGTCATTGCTCAGCTACTTTCCATATTCTGCTCAGGAGATCACTCATACCGGGACCGAATGACCAAACACCTGGGTCCAAGTCTGTGCCCTGCCTTTGTCTATTACCTCTTTGTGTGACCCTGTCTCACCTTCCTCTGTCTCCTGACCTTCTGTGCCACATGTTCAGTCAGAGTTGCATATTTTGCTATTGACACAGCCCCTTGACTCTGCCTTTGCTTCTGCTTATGTCTTACCCTTTCCCCAACTTTGTTCCTCCTGATCTTGCTACTTGCAGGGTCCTCAGCTCAGGTCTCAGGGATTCTCATCCCTGGCTGTATATTAGAATAACCTGGGGAGCTTAAAAAAATTTCCGATGTTTGGCCCACCATCAAAATTCTTATTTAATTGGCCTTTTGTGGGGCCTGCAGGTGCTGATTTTTGTTGTTCATTTGCTCTTTTTATCTTACTTTATTTTTTATTTTTAAGCCACCTAGGTGATTCTAATACGCAATAAAATGGAGAACCCCATCTACTTGATGGCGTGACGTTGACTTGACCTCTGGTTACTGGATAATCCTTGTTATGGGCTGAATGATCCTTGTTATGGGCTGTATCCTATAAAATTCACATGCTGAAGTTTTAACCCCCAGCGCCTCAGAATGTGACCATATTTGGATATAAAGTCTTTACAGAAAAAAATCCAGTTAAAATGAAGCCATTAGGGTAGACGATAACCCCACATGACCAGGGTCCTTGTAAAAAAGAGGAATAGGAGACAGACATGTGTACGGGGAAAACTCCTTGTGAACATGAAGATGGTGATCTATAAGCCAAGGAGAGAGTCCTGGGAGGTACTAGAGATCCTTCCCTAGTACCTTCAGAGGGAGCATGGTCCTACCAACACGCTGATTTCAGACTTCTAACCTCCACAACTGTGAGACAATAAATTTCTGTTGTTTAGGCCACCCAGTTTGTGGTACTTTGTTATGGTAGCCTCAGGATATTAATAATAGCCTTCAAGAGCTTATTGTATTTGCCCTGATTCTGGAGCATAGCTAGAGTGACCAACTTGTCCCAAATTGCTGAGGATTTTCCCAGAGTTAGCACCAAAAGTCTGTAAAATGGTTAAATATGTAGGCTCCAAAACCAGACAACCTGGATTTAGTATCCATATCTACTCATTCTTGGCTACATTTCTCTGAGCCTCAACATCTTCAGCAGCACAAAGACCTACCTAATATTAATGTTGTATGGATAATATGGACTGATACATGTAAAACATGTAGAATATTTCATGGCATGGTGAGCACTCAGTACATATTAACTAAATTGATATTAGCATACACAATTAACATCAGAAAATAGTCACACAGAGATATTTGCTTTCATGACAATAAGATAGTGAAGGGGTTTTGCTTCAAAAGCTGAATGTGGTCAAGACCTTTGCATTCTATTCCTTCATTCCAATCCTGGTTTTCCTTCATTATTGACTCTGAAATGGCCTTGACATTTCTCAGCATTTTTGCTCTTATTGTACAGTGTGCATTTACCACAGAGTTGGGCTACATAAAGCAAAACAAGAAGGCATGGTTTTAATCATTCTGTGTATTTATTTCCCATCTTGCAAAACCATGGAGGAGGCCACCCCTACACAACAGGGAAAAGCCATGACCCAGTTCAATAGTGAATATTCTAACCAATCCTAACCAAAAGGTTTCATTCAAGAAAGAAGAGAGACTTGCAAATGAGGAAATGTCAGTTACCTGCAGACAGGTGGAGGTGGAGAACAGACATAAAGAAGGACTGACACTGACATTGAATCTTGAATGAAGCAAAGGCACTGTCAGGTGGTTATGGAGGGTTGGGATTAGTTTAGACAGAAGGTACAGCATCAGTAAAAGCAAGAAGATGTGGAACTGTCAGGCATTTTGTTGGCATCTCTGGAGTGTGGGAGTGTGTTGAGGCTCATTAAGAGAATACTTCAACCCACACTGATTTCGCCTTCCCTTTTAACATAATCAATATGTGAGTCTTGCCTCCAAAATCAGATTTTAAATTCACTGAGGACAGTGAATTTACTTGTTTGTATCCCCCAGTAAAAGTTTTGTCATAAGTTATTTACTAATAAAAGTATTTTAATTGTGTCAATAAAACTTTGCATAATGGATGTGTTATACCTACATGTACATGAATTCAATAATTCTTAAATTTATTGTATTTGGAATCTGTGTGTCATCCTGTAAAATTTATTGTGACCAACCCTATCCCATCACCTCTCCCACCCTTGGGCTTCCTTGGAATCAGAATCTGTTCAAATCCAGCATCTTACACTCCAGCAACAACTCCAAACTGACTTCTGTGAGCCCTGGCTCTGTCACAATATAGCATATAAGACTAGAGCTAGGGAACACAGGCCTTATCTAGAATAAAGTTCATACCCATGTTCTTGTCTTGAGCCATTCTTATCATCTTCCTTATTTTAGCTGCCCTTTTATTGCTTGACTTTGGACTTTACTTTCTTTCCTGGTCACACTGCTGATAATCATTAGGAGATCTGGAGTAGGGGCCAAAACCTAACCCTAATAGTAACTGGAAACCTGTTTGAAAATTCAGCTACAATCTTTAGTTTTGTAAACTGTTGTGAAGCTCATTCCACATGAACATTCTTGGAAATCAGGTGCTTTCAATGAAATCTTGAGATTCAAAAACATAGGCTTTTAGAAAAGAAAAACTAGAAGGTGGTACTGGTTATCACGGTGGATGCACTGGGGAGCATGGTCCAATGAGAGGCCACGGTGACCTCCTGCTTCAGCCAACGTATCCAGTAAGCACGGCTAATCTCTTCTGCTGCCACTTCCCTTTGGTGTGGATCTTTAATCTATGAAGTGTGCTGACATTGTTCATTATCCCAGACACCAACAAGATTCAATTAGTTTCTACAGGGATGCCCATTTTACCAAGCTGAATGTGAATGAAAGACCTTGGTTTAAGTGGTGCATTTATCAAACCAAGAATTTACCATGTTATTCATTAGGCAAATAAATTCATGTCAGGTCTCCTTATCTACTGGGCCATCAAGGGACAGGTCAGCTCCTTGATAGGATTTTTTTTTATGAACAGCCATTTGTATGAGAAAGAAAAACTTACTGAAAGCCCTAAAGGAAGTGACAGCAGATAAGAGTATTTTCAGCAGAGAAGATGCAGGATGCACAGGGAAGGGGAGCTGTAAGACCTAAAATTTCATGGGCTACCTTGACATACCTGAGCCCACAGGGCCACAAGGGCCTAACAGTGAGCTCCTTTGCTCTCTCCAGATATGACCCCCATCCAGCCGAAAGGCTCCCCACCTGGACCAGCTATACCACTCTCAGTCCTCAGCCCAATGGTTTCACTTCCCTGACAGCCTGTAGAATTATTCAAACAAGTCCATCATATCCTCCTGCAGGAACCAGGGATCACCTCATCCTCTTGTTATTACAAACACTGCTTTCCACAGCCTCTGCTCTTCACTCTATCACAAGTGCAACCCCCATGTGGCCTTACAAAGTGTTCAGTGTCTTTGTCCCTCTCCCCACCCCCTAGATTGTGAGTATATGTTACAAATAAACTACTGTCAATCTCACCTGTCCAGTGTCAAAGTGTCAGGTGTTCAACCAACTTGAACTATGTAGGGCAGAGGACCACTCACTCACCAGAGGAATGATTAGGAAGAAATGGAACAGGAGCTTAGTCTTCTCTATTTGTGGCAGAACATTAGCCTTTCTGATCACAAAATGGGCAGTCAGAGCCCTAGCTGCCAATCGCAGCATCTCTAATTAGGCTTGTAACTTAAAGCCCATTAACCTCAGTTTCCCTATCCAGCAAACAGCTATAATAACATTGTATCCACTTGCTTCAGAAGTTTTGTTGTTGTTGTTGTTAGTTGATTTATCTGTGAAATATTGAGCTTAGCATAAGACATTGCAATCTTAATCTCTTTCTTTGGAAATTTTTAAAAACATTTTATTGGAGTATAGTTGATTTACAATGTTGTATTAGTTTCTATAGTACAGCAAAGTGAATCAGATATACATATGCATATATACACTCCTTTATAGATTCTTTTCCAATATAGGCCATTACAGAGGTATTATTTTTCCTTTTTTTTAAACGTTCTTATTGGAGTATAATTACTTTACAATGGTGGGTTACTTTCTGCTTTATAACAAAGTGAATCAGTTATACATATACATATGTTCCCATATCTCTTCCCTCTTGTGTCTCCCTCCCTCCCACCCTCCCTAGCAAACCCCTCTAGGCGGTCACAAAGCACGGAGCTGATCTCCCTGTGCTATGCAGCTGCTTCCCACTAGCTATCTATTTTACATTTGGTAGTGTATATATGTCCATGCCACTCTCTCACTTTGTCACAGCTTACCCTTCCCCCTCCCCGTGTCCTCAAGTCCATTCTCTAGTAGGTCTGTGTCTTTATTCCTGTCTTGCCCCTAGGTTCTTCATGACCTTCTTTTTTTTTTTTTTTTCTTAGATTCCATATATATGTGTTAGCATACGGTATTTGTTTTGCTCTTTCTGACTTACTTCACTCTGTATGACAGACTCTAGGTCCATCCACCTCACTACAAATATCTCAATTTCGTTTCTTTTTATGGCTGAGTAATATTCCATTGTATATATGTGCCACATCTTCTTTATCCATTCATCTGTTGATGGACACTGAGGTTGCTTCCATGTCCTGGCTATTGTAAATAGAGCTGCAATGAACGTTGTGGTACATGACGCTTTCGAATTATGGTTTTCTCAGGGTATATGCCCAGTAGTGAGGTTGCTGGGTCATATGGTAGTTCTATTTCTACTTTTATAGGAAACCTCCATACTGTTTTCCATGGTGGCTGTATCAATTTATATTCCCACCAACAGTGCAGTAGGGTTCCCTTTTCTCCACACCCTCTCCAGCATTTATTGTTTGTAGATTTTTTGACGATGGCCATTCTGACTGGTGTGAGATGATATCGCATTGTAGTTTTCATTTGCATTTCTCTATTGATTACTGATGTTGAGCATTCTTTCACGTGTTTGTTGGCAATCTGTATATCTTCTTCGCAGAAACGTCTATTTAGGCCTTCTGCCCATTTTTGGATTGGGTTGTTTGTTTTTTTGTTATTGAGCTGCATGAGCTGCTTGTAAATTTTGGAGATGAATCCTTTGTCAGCTGCTTCATT